>NW_006930811.1:0-4310 GCF_000298275.1 Orycteropus afer afer
TGTAAATTTTGTCAATGACATGAGACAATGTATATGTGAACTGCTGTATGAAAAGTGAATTTACTCTGTAAATCTTCACCCAAATCCTAAAAAAAAAAAAAAAAAGGGATCAATAAATATGACCATACATTTATTGCATTTGCCAATATTATATTTCCTGGTTATTTTTTCACCAGTGGGAAAGCATTTTCTCCAAAGATAAAGCATAGCCACTCTGGCATTTATTAAAAGCAGAGGTATAGGACTAGGATAATTTTAATTTGACTATCAGTTGGACATTTAAACCATTTATCGTCACAGGCACATTACTTACCTGCACTAAGATTACTTATTACTTACATGCCACAAGCTACACAATGGGACAAAACATAGTCTTCTTTCAATACTGTTGCATGTATGAAATTAAAATATAAGAAATCAACAAAATGATTCACTCAGTATATTTTTTAAATGATAACAAATGGGTAATAAATATTTATATAATATGAAAATTAAATTAATGTGTCTAAACTTAACTAGGGAGTTCTGGTGGCATAGTGCCTAAGGCTTTTGATTGCTAACTAGAAGACTGGCAGTTCAAACCCACCAGCCACTCCTGGAAGGAAGAGTGGGCTATCTACTTCCATAGTGATACCACCTCAGAAATGAGTTGCATTTGACTCAATGGGAGTGAGTTTGGTTTGGTTTATACTCTTTTTCAAGCATAGTGCACTGTAAATAAAGTCAGTTTCAATGTTGTTTCTGATTTCTGTGATTTTTTTTTTCTTTTGTATTTGTGTGTAGTTGTTTTCTTGACTTTCCCAAAATTGGTGGGGGTCTATCATCTATCTTTTAACTGACATGACAGAAAAATTAAGGATTCTTGTCACTCCTTCATTGCCACTACTTCAGGATCAAAATCAACAGTTTGGAAACATAAATAGATATAAGAGTAGCAATATTTCTTTTAAGAAATTAGATATTTATGACATAACCTTGTACAGTCAGATAGTGTAGATGCCTAATAGAGCTAATGGAAGTACAATTTTGAACAGCATCCCAGCTCTAAGGAAGGTGGTCTACTTGTATTTAATGTGAAACTGATTTATGATTTTTAATGTTAGATTGTTTGGTTTAAGAGGATGTGTGAAACTACATATAAAATAAAGCCTGTGTGTCTTAAGCATGTCCAGAGCTTTTTATCACAAATGTATTTTAAAATTGTTGATCTACAGATACTGAAGTATAGAAAATTAATGCATTTATGTGAGGTTATTTATGAAATCTCTCAGTGTAAAACTCAGTTATTAGTTTTGGAAATTTCTCAATTGCTTAGTAATTGATGTTGTTATTATTTGCTGTCTAGTTGGCCCCAACTCATAGCGATCCCTCCTTGAGTTTCCAAGGCGGTATCACTACGGAAGTAGGATTGCCCAATCTTCCTTCTGAGGAGTGGCTGGTGGGTTTGTACCACCAGCCTTCTGGTTAGCAGTCAAGTGCCTTAGGCACTATGCTACCAGAGCTCCTTAGTAATTGATTGTAGTAGTTATATTTGTGTGTCGACTTGGCTAGGCCTGGTTGAGTGGCTGGGAAGCTGGTGGTAGTTATTCCCCATGATGAGACTGGCAATCAACCCCATGGTGGGATCTACCACAAGCAGCTGAGTAGCTGCCTTTGGGATCTGGTCTGTTTCCTGCCTATAAAGAGAATCCTTGGGAATGGTCTGTAGCCTATGGCATGCTTCAACCCTGCATGTAGCCATGTGGTTGCTCAGCAGCCTGCTATGCTCTGTTGACCTTGGGACTTAAAATGGACTTAAGTTAATGGCCTGCCATGTGGTTTGATAACATCGGGACTGTGCCTTTTTACTTGTCAACCTTGGGGCTTCTCAGCCTCAGCAGCCAGCATCTGTCTGAGTGAAGAAAAACCTGTAACTTCAGTGGGCCAGGAGCTTGAGGCAGAGCTGAAGCCCAAAGCTGAGGAGCTTTTACCCAGGCCTGGCACTTTGAAGTTGTACTTAAAGCCTCCAAATTGTAAGAATAAACTCCTGTTTGTTAAGACCATCCCATTTGTGGTATGTTTCCTGTCAGAGTGGTACTAGGTAACCAGAACATTGATGTTTGTCAATATATGGCTCAGGGGTGGCATCAACACTCAGCATTGTAAGCAGGATCCATTTTCAATTTCTATTGTTAAATTTAATCCCACATATTCCTGCTTCTTGATGTTGTGAATGGTGGTGATCTTCTCCTAGTACTCTGGTTATACATATATGTTGGTACATGTGACGGCATCCTAAATTTCATTTTTTGTTCCTCCTGTTCTTCAGATCGGGTCATCTCTATTGATGAAGCTTAAAATTCTCCAATTCTAGCTCAGATATGGTCTTTTGCCTCTCTATCTGATTTTTAATATTTCAAACTGTGTATTTCTTTTTTTTTTTGCATTTATATATTTTTGCTAAATTATATTTTTGATTGCTCATTTTAAATCTAGAGACATGCAATTGATTCTATATATTGATACTGTGATAGTTAAGGTTGTGTGTCAACTTGGCTGGGCCTGGTTGAGTGGCTGCGCAACTGGTGGTAATTATTCCCCATGAGGAGAATGGCAGTCAGCTCCATGGTGGGATCTACCACAAGCAGCTGAGTAGCTGCTTTGGGGATGTGATCTGCTTCCCATATATAAGAAGCAGCTTTGAGAATGGTCTCCAGCTTATGGCACACTTGAACCCTACATGTAGCTGAGTCATTGTTCAGCAGCCTGTCATGCTTTCCTGACCCTGGGACTTTCAATGGACTTGAATTAATGGCTTGCCACGTGGTTTGGTAACATCAGGACTGTGCCATTTTACTTGTCAACCTTGGGCTTGTCAGTCTTAGGAGCCAGCAGCTGTCTGAGTGAAGAAAAGCCTCTAGCTTCAGTGGGCTGGGAGCAGGAGGCAAAGCTGAAGTCCAAGGTTGAGGTGTTTTCACCCAGCCCCTAGAGCCTGAGACTTGGAACTCGGACATCTAGCCTCCAAAAATGGTAAAAATAAACTCCTGTTTATTAAAGCCATCCCATGTGTGGTATATATTCCTGTCACAGTGGAACTAGGTAACTAAAACATATACTTTCTGAGCTTGTTTATTAAAATTAATAATCTTTAGTGGCTATTTTAAAGAGTTTCTATGTACAAAATCATGCCACTTGTGGATAGAGGTAGTTTGCTTTTTCCTTTTTTAATATGGATGCCTTTTGGATCATAACAAGTAGTGGATAACATTGCAAAGGATGGTAATTCCAGAAAACTTAATCAAGCTCATGAGGAACCCATACATAGACAAAGGAGCAGAAGACATTCAACCAGAATAAGAGAATACTTCATGGTTCAAAATCAGGAAAGATATGTGTCAGGGGTGTACACATTCACCCTAATTATTCAATCTATATGCTGGCCAAATAATCCCAGAAGCTGGACAATATGAAGAAGATCACTGCATCAGGCTTAGAGGAAGACTCATTAACAACATGTGATATGCAGATGATATAACTTGCTTGCTGAAAGTGAAGAGGACTTGAAACACTTACTAATGGAGATTAAAGACAACAGTCTGCAGTGTGGATTACACCTCAACATAAAGAAACCAAAAATTCTCACAACTAGACCAATAAGTAACATCATGATGAATAGAAAAAAGATTGAAGTTGTCAGGGATTTCATTTTACTTGGATCCACAATCAATGCCCTTGGAAGCAGAAGTTAAGACATCAAATGACATATTGCATTGGGCAAATCTGCAAAAGACTACTTTGAAGTGTTGAAGAGCAAAGATGTCACTTTAAAGATAAGGTGCACATGACTCAGGCCATGATATTTTTAATCACCTTATATGTATGTGAAAGCTGGACATTGAATAAGGAAAACAGCAGAACAATCAATGCATTTGAATTGTGGTGTTGGTGAAGAATATTGGAGTGCTATTTTTCAACCTTTTTTCAACAACACAAACGGAGGCTGTACACGTTTAAGCATAGGTACTGAAACAAGGCGGGCTTGTGCTTACTCACTGATCTGCACTGAACAATTTCCCTTGTTACCCTCCTGAGAGGGACCGGCTCTCCGGGAGCTAGGTAAGCACAGGCGGGCTTGTGCTTACTCACTGATCTGCACTGAGGACTTTCCCTTGTTACCCTCCCAAGAGGGACCGGGTCTCTGGGAGCAAGGTAAGCACAGGTGTAGCACAGAGTAGCAGGCCGGGAGAGCAGGAGAAAGGGGTAAAATCCAGGAAGCCAAAGAGAAGAGCAATCAGCCAAAGGGATTAGGTGAGGAGGGGAAACTCAGGGAC
>NW_006930812.1:0-4369 GCF_000298275.1 Orycteropus afer afer
CATGTTTGGTCAATTTCAAACTGCAGAAGTTGGTAAAAATCTTCAGTTTCCTCATCTTTGGCTTTGGTGGTTGGTGCATAAATTTGAATAATAGTAGTATTAACTGGTCTTCCTTCTAGGCGTATGGGTATTATCCTATCACTGACAGCATTGTACTTCAGGATAGATCTTGAAACATTCTTCGTGACAATGAATGCCATGCCATTCCTCTTCAATTTGTCATTCCTCGCGTAGTAGATCATATGGTTGTCTAATTCAAAATGGCCAAAACTGGTCCATTTCCACTCACTAATGCCTAGGATATTGATCTTTGTGCATTCCATTTCATTTTGACAACTTCCAATTTTCCTAGATTCATACTTCATACATTCCATGTTCTAATTATTAATGGATGTTTGCAGCTGTTTCTTCTCATTTGGAGTCATGCCGCATCAGCAAATGGAAGTCCTGAAATAACCATCGTCATTAAGATCAGCTGTACTCTGAGGAGGCAGCTTTTCCCCAGTCATATTTTGAGTGCCTTCCACCCTGAGGGGCTCATCTTATGGCACTTTATCAGACAGTGTTTCAGGGCTATTCATAAAGTTTTCCAGTAATATATCAGACAGTGTTTCACTGCAATTCATAAGGTTTTCACTGGCCAATTCTTTGAGAAGTGGATGGCCCCTTCCTTCTTCTGAGTCTGTCTTAGTCTGGGAGCTATGCTGAAACCTGTCCACCCTGGGTAACCCTGCAAGTATTTGAAATACCACTGGCATAGCCTCCGGCCTCACAGCAACATGCAAGCCACTATAGTACAAAAAACTGGCAGACAAGTGGTGGAATGTACATACTAGAATGGCTAAAATCAAAAACAATGACAAAACCAAGTTGTAGTATATACTACTGGTGCAAGTGTAAAATGGCACAACCACTTTGGAAAGTGATTTGGCAGTTCCTTAAAAAGTTAAACATATACCTATCATATGATCCAACCATTCCACTCTTAACCCAAAAGAGATGAAAGTATAGGTTTGTATGAAAACTTACACATGAATGTTCATAGCACTTCAGCCAAAACTAGAAATAGCCATTGAATGGTTAAATAAATTGCAGTACAATAGACTACTACTCAACAATAAGAAGAAATTAACCATTGGTGAGCAGGATACCATAGAAAAATGTCAAAATAATTATGCTGTGGGAAAGAAGCCAGCCACTCCCCCAAAAAAAGACTACATATTGTTTTATTATAATTAATTTCTAGAAAATTAATTTATAGCTAGCATCAGGTATACTGTCATCTGAATGTGAAGAAAACAAAAATCCTCACAACTGCGCTAAACATCAAGATAAACGTAGAAGAAATTGAAGTTTTGGATAAATTATCAACATCTATGAAACAGCAGTCAAAAAATAAAAGGACGTATCATATTACGTAAATCTGCTGCAAAAGACTGCTTTAGTTTTAAAAAGCAAAGATGTCACTCTGATGATTAAGGTTCACCTAACCCAAGGGATGGAATTTTCAGTCACTTCATATGCATACAAAAGCTGGACAATTGAAAAGGAAGACAGAAGAATTGATGCATTCGAATTGTGGTATTGGTGAAGAATATAAAATATACTGTAGACTACCAGAAAAACAAGCAAATAAATCTTAGAAGAAATACAACCAGAATGCTCCTTAAAAGGATGATGAAACTTTGACTTGGTTACTTTGACATTGACATTGATCTAGCAGGAAAATCCAGTCACTAGTAAATGACATCATGTTTGGTGAAGTGGAGGGTTGGTAAAGATGTGGACTGACATAATGGCTGAAACAGGGAACTCAAGCAAAGTAGTGATCGTGAAGATGGCACAGGGCTGGGCAATCATGAAGCAGAGCCAACTCAACAGCAACTAACAACAACAACACAGTTAATTCCACCATACATCAGTTTGTTGTACTTTGGTGGCTTGCTTGTTGCTGTGATGCTGGAACCCGCTACCAGTATTTCAAATACCAGCAGAGTTACCCAGGGTGGATGGGTTTTAGTAGAACTTCCACATGAAGACAGACTGGTGATCTGCTGCCAAAAATTAGCCAATTAATACATTACACATCACAACATAACATTGTCCAACTTGCTTGCTTTGGACATGTCTTCTAGAGGATCAGTTGCTGGAGGCGGCCATCATGTTTGGGAGACCCACAGTGAGATGGATAGGCAAAGTAACCAAACTGGTAGACTCAGGCACGCCAGCAATCATGAGAATGATGCAGGATGGCAACATTTCGTTCTGTTTTACGTAAAATCCTGAGTAGGAGTAAACTTCATGACAGTTTATCCGTCTGTCTGTCTGTCTATCTATCATTAACTAATTTTTATGACAGAAAGCAAATCAGTGTTTGCCTGTGGGGATGAGGGATAGTGACATAGAAAGGCAGGAAGGAGGGATTATAAAAGGGCATGAGGAAATTTGGGGAGTGATGGATACACTCATTTCCTTGACTATGTGATCTCATAGGTGTATGTGTGTATATATATATATAAATATATATATATAAACTTATCAAATCATACACTTTAAACATGTGTAGTTTGTTGTATATCAGTTATACCTCAACAAATATGCTTTAAAATGTAATGCACAAACATTTTTTAAAACTTTTTATTGTTATTTAGGTAAAGGTTTACAGAGCAAATACGTTTTCCTTTCAAAATTCATACGCAATTTTGTTTTGTGACATTGATGGCTTTTGGTTTACTCCCACAATAATCTCCAGTATCTGGGATTTTACTGCTCTGAGAATTCAAGTAGTGTGAGTAATAAGAATTGTGTAGGGCGTGAGCTATCACCCTACTTGCAGATTAACAAGTTAGCCTGTTACTATTTCATACATGCAAAAGACATGAGATTCCTGGGTCAGAGGCAAAGTACTTCATTACATGGTAAAAGCAGTAGCCAGAGCTTTATATTGGATCTGTGCTGGTTCCCCATGCCCACATGTCCCACAGAAATGATGCAGGGCCCATGATAGAGGCTTGCACATACAGTGGGCTACCATCATGTGACAGGAGGGTATTATAGGAGAGAAACCCTAAGCCTGAGGGATCCACTGCCTTTACAGTGAGTGGTAACAAGTCTGTTCTTTGTCTGGAGGGAGATGTTTCCTCATACCTCAAGGTTTCTTGCTGCAAACACAACCCTGAGAAATGGCCTGGGTAAAGAGTGGTCCGGGTCTTGCCTTCTTGGCATGTTGTTGTTGTTGTTGTTATGTGCCGTCGAGTCGGCCCCGACTCATAGCGACCCCTCCTTGGGTTTCCGAGGCAGTATCACTACGGAAGTAGGATTGCCCAACCTTCCTTCCGAGGAGTGGCTGGTGGGTTTGAACCGCCAGCCCTCAAGAATGTGCAGAGATGGCCATGGAAAATTGCCTCTCCCAACACTAGAAACTATACATGGAGACATCTGCCACCTGTTCGTGAACTCTGGGCTAGAATGGAAGCCAGTGACCCTGACCCCCAGTAAATGGTTTGAATTCTGCTGGAGTCAACCCATTCTTGTGGTCTTTTCACTCCAATATGATTTCCTTCCCAGGTAGGATCCCATGAAGACAGCACCTGATAAAGGCTCAGTTACATTCTTTTGTGTATCCTGCTCTATTTGTTTTCTCTGCCTTAAGAGAATCCAGCATACTGCATAAGTTATGGTTCTCAAGCATATTATTGTTGTGCCCTTCTGAGAACCCCTCTTAACTCCCTGGGTCTCACATTATTTTCCATTATTACAAAGGCTCCAGAATTATGCTTTTGAGACAGGTTAAACTATTGCCATAGAGTAGATTCCGACTCATAACAACCCTATGAGACAGCTTATAACTTCCCTCATAGGATTTCCAAGGCCGTAAATCTTTATGGAGGCAAACTGCCACATCTTTCTCCTGCAGAGTGGCTTGTGAGTTGAAACTGCTGACCTTTTAGTTAACAGCCCAGTGTTAACCACTGCACCACCAGGACTCTTCATTATGAAAGGTTAGACTCATCATTTCTTCTTTCTGTCCCTGAAAGCCTTATAATATCTATCAACATTAATAGTAAATATTTACTATGCTGAACACCTGTGCTCAGGGTTCTGTATAAAATGTGATGTAATGGTTCCTAGCAGCTTCAAATGTACCACATGGATGACAAAGCAAATCAAAAAAGGTACATTCCGTTTTTAAAAAATAGTTTTCAATGGTTCTGGGAAGATGGCGGACTAGATAGAAGGACTGCACAGACTTCTTCAACAAAGAAAAGGTAAACCAATTGACACAGACACAGAAGTTAATCTTGGACCCCTGAGCCTTGAAGAGATGGATACAGAAGTAGACTAAACCCCAACTAGCAAAAGAATTTGC
>NW_006930813.1:0-561 GCF_000298275.1 Orycteropus afer afer
TGTTTTGCAGATTCTACATTATTCTTTAGGGTTGCATAGTATTCCATTGTGTGTATGTACCATAGTTTGGTTATTCATTCCTCAGTTGATGGACATCTAGATTGTTTTCATCTTTTGGCTATTGTAAATAGTGCTGCGATGAACATAGGTGTGCATATATCTGTTCTTGCCATGGCTCTTACTTCTTTAGGGTATATACCTAGTAATGGAATGGCTGGGTCAAATGGTAGTTCTAATTCCAACTTTTGAAGAAATCACCATACGCTTTCCACAATGGTTGTACCATTTTACAGTCCCACCAGCAGTGTATAAGAGTTCCAATCTCTCCACAACCTCGCCAACATTTGTTATTTTCTGTCTTGTTGAATTTTGCTACTAGTGCTGGAGCAAGATGGTACCTCGTTGTTTTGATTTGCATCTCTCTAATAGCTAATGATCGTGAGCATTTTTCATATGTTTGTTGGCTGCTTGAATATCCTCCTTGGTGAAGTGTCTGTTCATGTCTTCTGCCCATTTGTTAATTGGATTGTTTGTCTTTTTGTTATTGAGGTGTTGGAGTGT
>NW_006930813.1:1764-2269 GCF_000298275.1 Orycteropus afer afer
GGTATAGGATCATATCATCAGCAAATAGGGATAGTTTGACTTCTTCCTTACCAATTTGGATGCATTTGATTTCTCCTTCTTGCCTTATGGCCCTGGCTAGGACTTCCAATACAATGTTGAATAGAAGTGGTGATAGTGGGCATCCTTCTCTAGTCCCTGTTCTCAAGAGGAATGATTTCAGTCTCTCTCCATTGAGAATAATGTTCGCTGTTGGTTTTGCATAAATTTCCTCTATTATGTTGAGGAATATCCCTTCTATTCCTATTTTTCTGAGAGTTTTGATCAGGAATTGGTGTTGGATTTTATCAAATGCCTTTTCTGCATCAATTGATATGATCATGTGGTTCTTCTCCTTTGTTTTATTAACATGGTAGATGACTTTGATTGTTTTTCTAATGTTGAACCATCCCTGCATACCTGATATGAACCCCAGTTGGTCATGAGGAATGATTTTCTTGATATTTTGTTGCAGTCTATTGGCTAGGATTTTGTTGAAGATTTTTGC
>NW_006930813.1:3644-4189 GCF_000298275.1 Orycteropus afer afer
TCTGGGAGGTGCCCACTCTCTCTCAGGTGCTTAGAGTTCTGATGCTATGATTGGCTAGTTTGACCACCTTGCCAGGCTCAAAAGGAGGCCTCCTATAGGCAGAACTCTTTCTGACTGCTGGTTGAGGAAGACATGCTGCTGAAAGAGACACGCACCCCGGAAAGAGACACGTGCTGCTGGGAAAGAGACGCAAGAGACATGCATCGCTGAGTGAGACACCGAGGGATCAGCACTGCTGGGAAAGAGACTGTGAGAGACTTTTGGCTGAGGAACGGTGGGCTGGGAGAGAGACTGAACATTTTTCCTGAACCTGAATTGTAGGCTGTGGTGCTTCCCTACTAAACCCCATAATCTGTGAGCTCTGTGTGGCCACTGCAGTGAATTATCGAACTCAGGAGAGAGGTGGTGGGTGCTTTGGGAGGAACGGTTGGTAAAAGGGCTGGAGGGAGTCAGCATGTCTGGCCTTGTAGGAATAGGCCTTGAGTTACTGCTGGTAATCCTGTCTTCCTCTTGTGGGATTAGAGGAGGTCAGAACATGTGGCTTC
>NW_006930814.1:0-4284 GCF_000298275.1 Orycteropus afer afer
AACTCACTGATGTTTAGCCAGGTATGAGTGCATAGCGATCCCTCCTTGGGTTTCTGGGGCAGTATCACTACAGATGTAGATTGCTCAATCTTCCTTCCAAGGAGTGACTGGTGGGTTTGAATTGCTAGCCTTCTGATTAGCAGTCAAATGCCTTAGCCACTATGCCACCAGAGCTCCTATTTTGCCCATAGAATCTTTCAATATTGCAACTCGAGGCTTAATTTTTTTCCTTAGTTCTTTCAGCTTGAGAAATGACAAGTGTGTTCTTCCCTTTTGTTTTTCTAACTCCAAGTCTTTGCACATTTCATTATAGTAATTGGCTTTGTGTCCTTGAACTGCTCTTTGAAATCTTCTGTTCGGCTCTTTGATCTTGTCATTTCTTCCATTTGCTTTAGTCACTCTCCACTCAAGGACAACTTTCAGAGTCTCTTCTGACATCCAATTTGGTCATTTCTTCCTTTCCTGTCTTTTTAATGACTTCTTGTTTTCTTCCTGGATGATGTTCTTGCTGTCATCCCACAGTTCCTCTGTTTTTCCATCACTGGTGTTCAATGCATCAAATTTATTCTTTAAATGGTCTCTAAATTCAAGAGGGACATTATCAAGGTCATGCTTTGGCTCCTGTGGACTTAATTGTCTTCAACTTCATCTTGAACATGTATATGAACAACTGATGGCCTGTTCTACAATCAGCTCCTGGTTTTGTTTTGGCAGAAGATACTGAGCTTCTCCATCGCCTCTTGCCATAGATGTAGTCATTCTGATCCCTGTGTATTCCATCTGGTGACATTTACATGTATAATTGTTGCTTATGTTGTTGGAAAAAGGTATTTGCAATGAATAACTCATTGGTTTTGCAAAATTCTGTTGTGCAGTCTCCAGCATTATTTCTATCACCAAGGCCATATTTTCCAACTACCAGTGATTCTTCTTTGTTTCCAACTTTTCCATTCCAGTCACCAGTGATAATCAACACATCTTGACTGCATTTTTGATCAATTTCAGACTGCAGAAGTGGGTAGAAATCTTCAATTTCTTCATCTTTGGCTTTGGTGGTTCAAGCATAAATTTGAATAGTAGTATTATTAACTCTTCTTTCTTGTACGTGTATGAATATTATCCTTTTACTAACAATGTTTTACTTCAGGAATGATCTTGAAACAATCTTTGTGATGATGAATGCCACACCAGTCCTCTTCAATTTGTCATTCCTGGCATAATAGATCCTATGGTTGTCTGATTCAAAACTGCCAAAAACAGTCCATTTCAGCTCACCAATGCCTAGGATATTGGTCTTTATGGATTCTATTTCATTTTTGACCACTTCAAATATTCCTATATTCATACTTCAAACATTCTATGTTTCTGTTATTAATGGATATTTGGGTCTGTTTCTACTTATTTTGAGCCATGCCACATCAGCCAATGGAGGTCCCTAAAGCTTTCTCTATCCATACCGTTAAGGTCATCTCTACTCTGAGGAGTCAGTTCTTCCCCTGTCAAATTTTGAATGCCTTCAAAACTGATGGGCTAATCTTCCACCACGATATTGGATCATTTTCCAGGATTATTCATAAAGTTTTCTAGTAATATATCAGACAGCTTTTCACTGCTATTCATAAGGTTTAGAGTGGCTAATTGTTTGAGAATTGGATAGCTTCTTCCTTATTACAAGTCTGTCTTAGTCCGAAAGCTCTGCTGAAACTTGTCCATCATGGGTAACCCTGCTGGCATTTTGCAACAGTGATGGCATAGCCTCCTGCCTCACAGCAATATGTAAGCCACCACAAGACAACAAATTGACAAATTTGTCTCCCTTAGTTGTTCCTAACCACCCTGTTGCTACCTACTTTGGGCCCCAGCCTTAAAATAGAACCACCTCCTAGAGAAAAGCATCCCCCGAGCCCTAGTCCCACCTACCTTGGGCCCTATCACAATAGATAGACAAACAAAAAAGTGAATAAATTACTCTTCTTTCTCTCTCACATAATTGTACAAAAAGCCAAATACAGCAATACAAAACACAAAGTTTGGAGAAGATTATAAAAGAGTAGAAGATATTAACATTCCAAAAAATGTTATGAAAGATTTATTTCCTTTGTGGGCATGATCATGTCTTTGTATTTACAGACTAAACTAACTCCAGGCAGAGACCATCACTGAAGGCAGAATTTGATCTCATTTTATAATACCAAGCACAAAGTAGAACTTAAAAATAAATAAATACATCATTTATAACTTGTGGCTTGTAATAGTGTATGTGAATATTACAATGAATATTTCATGTTGCCCCTGCTTATGAGAGGTCATCTCTTAAAAAGTTGTTTTAAAGTTTAAAGTACTTTGGCCTTTGGGATTTTATATTATGCTTTTCTTCCATAGATTTATTAGCTTGATTGTCATTTCATATAAGAAATAAATATTCTAAATCCAGCACTGTCAGACAGTTTCCATTCTCCAGAATGAAAGCAAGTTGGACCAGTAGGTTCTTGATGTTTTTCAGTTGTACTGTCAACTAAGTCAAAAGAGAAAATAAGGCTGCATTTGTAAGATGTGCCTAATTTTATAGTATTCTGCTATCATATAAAGAAACATACATAGATAGGCTACTCTCTTTGGCCATAATTTGTTTGAAAGAATTATCATTTTATATGTGCAATATTTATTTCTAAAGTTTACTTGACTAATCCACTAACTCATAGCAGATTCATACAAAATTTAAAATGTGTGTGTGTGTGTGCATGTGTGTGTGTTACATGAAAGATATTGTTGAAATGTAATATTGGATCTTATTTACTTGAATGCAATCATGATTAATACTAATATGTAACTGAAAGACTTTTGTAGGCATCTTGAAAACTTAGATAATGAAAACTGGGGAAAAAATGGAAAGCCTAGTTTCAACTGAAATTTTAGGCAATATTGCTTACATGTCAAAATGGTAAATAATTTCAAATTTTCTGGTATAACTTCATATCTGTAAGGTTATTTGAAGTTGTCCTTTGATCATGTACTCCCTGAAAACTAATAATAACTATGGGCTTTTTGTACAAATAATACATGTATTTACATATATATATTCTGTATATACATACAGAAATGTGTGTACAGTTTGAGACATGAACTCATCCTTGAAATCCTCACATGGAGTCATAGATTTTCTATTGTCTACATTATGTGATTGTATTTGAAAAGTATAAAGTGAAAGTGAGCAAAATATATGGATATGGAAAATGTGAAGGTTTTGACACTGGCATTTAGAATGACATATTCATAGAAAATACATGTTTGCTGGGGCTTAGAGATCAATAAAATCCCCCCTCTAATAAAGTGTATACTAAATATTATACCCTGGAAACAAAATAATGGGGATAGAAATCAACAGCATACTATCTATCTTAGGAAGAGTATCACATTCCCTGGGCACTTCACTGAGATAATAATGGCAAGTCAAGCTAAAGCCTTAAAACCATATGACAACCACTAATTAAAAGGAAGAGATAAAGTTGATTAAAAAACTATCACTGAAGCCTAAAAGAACTTGTAAACACGACAGTTAAAAAGGCAGGACAGGATACAAAATTTAATTTAATAAATTTTTAATTGACTTTTTGTCAGTGCTATTTATCTGGTATGTGTAAAGATAAGCATGAAGATAATTTATTGTTTTCTCCTTCAGAGAAGTCTATAAACAAAATCTTTAGCTCTACAGCTAAAGAGTGACCCTTAAATAATTTGGAGGATAGGGGCCCTGACTCCTCATGTGGTTGAAAATCCGTGTATAACTTGACTTTCCAAATCCTTAACTACTGATAATCACTATTGACCTGAAACCTTACCAATAACATAGTTTGTTAACAGAGTAATTGCTGTGCAGTTATTAGAATTTCACACAAAGACACTTAAACACATCCATAACAGATATATGTATTAATTGTACGACAAGAAGCTTATTTACTATTCATCAAATGGAAGAGGAACATTATAAAGTTTTTCAGTATCATTGTCTTCATGTTGAGTATGCTGAGGAGGAGGATACTGTCTCAGGAGAAGCAAAGCCTGAAGAGGTGGAGGATGTGGAAGGGGAGGAAGGAGAAGTAGGCACACTTGATGTAATTTTAGGGAAATACATCATAATTTCTGTCTAACTTCTTTGCTTTTTCATTTCTACAAAATGTTTCTACAGGTACCAATCCTCCCACCTTTGGCTTAGTTTCAATGCACATATCATAAGATGGTTGTGTTGGGTTGGGTTCTCTAGAGAAACACAAAAACCAGCAAAGT
>NW_006930815.1:0-584 GCF_000298275.1 Orycteropus afer afer
TAGTGATACTGCCTCGGAAACCCAAGGAGGGGTCGTTATGAGTCGAAGCCGACTCAAAGGCAAACAACAACAACAACAATATACATATATATGCCACACACTCCTTGGAAGGAAGGTTTGGCAATCTACTTCCTCTGAAACCCCAAGGAGTGGTCACTATGACTTGGATTCAACTTGACAGCACCTAGCAACAACAACAACAAAAATACATATTGTTGTTGTTAGATGCCGTTGAGTCATTTCTGACTCATAGTGACCCATGCACAGCAGAACGAAACACTGCCCAATCCTGCACCAGCTCCATGATCCCTGCTATACTTGAGCCCATCATCGCAGCCACCACCATGTCAATCCATCTCATTGAAGGCCTTCCTCTCTATCATCAACCCTCCACCCTACCAAGAATGATATCCTTCTCCAGGGAAAGGTCCCTTCTGACAACATGACCAAAGTTGGTTAGACAAAGTCTGGCCATTCTTGCTTCCGAGGAGCATTCTGGCTGCACTTCCTCCAGGACAGATCTGTTAGTTCTTTTAGCAGTCCATGGTACTTCCAGCATTCCTCACCAGCACCACAACTCAAAA
>NW_006930815.1:1187-1624 GCF_000298275.1 Orycteropus afer afer
AGGTCTTTTGTGTCCTTGGTAAGATTTATTCCCAAGTATTTTAATTTTTTTGGTAGCTATTGTAAACGGTATTGATTTCCTTATTTCTTTATTTCTCTTTGCTGGTGTAGAGGAATCCAACTGATTTTTGGATGTTGATCTTATATCCTGCCATGATGCTAAATCTCTCAATTAGTTCGAGTAGGTTTTTGACTGAGTCTCTTGGGTTTTCTTGGTATAGGATCATATCATCAGCAAATAGGGAAGGTTTGACTTCTTCCTTACCATTTTAGATGCCCTTTGATTTCCCTTTCTTGCCTTATGGCCCTGGCTAGGACTTCCAGTATAATGTTGAATAGAAGTTGTGACAGCTGGCATCCTTGTCTGGTCCCTGTTCTCAAGAGGAATGGTTTCAGTCTCTCTCCATTGAGAATAATGTTGGCTGTTGGTTTTGCATA
>NW_006930815.1:1935-4444 GCF_000298275.1 Orycteropus afer afer
TGTTGGATTTTATCAATTGCCTTTTCTGCATCAATTGGTATAATTATGTGGTTCTTCTCCTTTGTTTTATTTATGTGGTGGATGACATTGATTGTTTTTCTAATGTTCAACCATCCCTGCATACCTGATATGAACCACACTTGGTCATAATGAATGATTGTCTTGATATGTTGTTTCAGTCTATTGGCTAGGATTTTGTTGAGATTTTTGCATCTATATTCATGAGGGATGTTTGTCTGTAGTTTTCCTTTTGGGTGATATCTTTTCCTGGTTTTGGTATCAATGTTATTCTTGCTTCATAAAATGAGTTAGGACAGATTTCATCCTTTTCTATATTTTGGAATAGTTTGAGTAGGATTGGTATCAGTTCTTCTCTGAAAGTTTTGTAGAATTCTCTGGTGAAACCATCTGGGCCACGAGTTTTTTTAGTTGGTAATTTTTTGATGACCTGTTCAATTTCTTCTTTTGTGATGGGCCTGTTCACCTTTTCCACATCAATCTGTGTTAGTTTAGGTAAGTGGTGTTGTGATAGTTGGAGCTGTGTGTCAACTTGGCTGGACCACAATTCTCTGTGGTTAAGCTGTTGTGATGTGGTTATTCCCATGATGGGATCAGATTATTATGTAGGAGCAGGCAATCTGTTAAAAGGGAGTTTCCCTAGGGGTGTGGCCTTCTTTCAGTATATCTAAGGACATCCTGGGAAAAGAGACATTCTTCTGTGGATCAGGATTCTATTGTGCTGCCTATAACTGTCCGTGAGTGAACAGCCCACCATTTGGCCTGGAGATCTACGATTCATCATTCGTTGGAGTCAACAGCTTGTGTACCGTCTGCCAGCCTTGAGCTCCACAGCCCCTGTGGTTGCAAGAGTTGGGAAAAGCCTCCAGCTTGACATTTGATCCAGGAACTTTGGATGTGCCAGCTTCTATAGGTGTGTGAGCCATTTCCCTAAGATAAATCAGATTTTCAAATTTGATGGAGTACAGTTATTCATAGTATGCTGATATTATCCTTTTTATTTCAGTTGGTTTTGTTGTGATGTCATCTATTTAGTTTCTTATTCATGTTATTTGTATTCTCTTCCTCTTTTCTTTTGTTAAATTTGTCAGTGGTTTGTCTATTTTATTGATCTTTTCAAAAAACCAACTTCTGGTCTTCTTGATTTTTTATATTGCCTTTCTATTTTCTGTTTCATTGATTTCTGCTTGAATCTTGATTATTCCCTTTCCTCTGTTGACTGTAGACATTTATTGCTGTTCTCTTTCTAATTGTTGGAGATGTTGGTTTAAAGTGTTGATTTTGGCTCTTTCTTCTTTCTTGATGTGTGCATTTATCACTATAAATTGGCCTCTGATCACTATTTTTGCTGTATCCCAAAGATTTTGGTATGTTGTGCTTTCATTCTTGTTTGATTCAAGGAATTTTTGAGTTTCAATTTTGATTTCTTCTCTTACCCAGTCTTTCTCATGGAGGGTGTTGTTCAGTTTCCATGTGTTTACTCTTTTTCTGTTGATCTTCCTATTGTTGATTTCTAATTTGATAGCGTTATAATCTGAGAAGATGCTTTGCAGTATTTCAATGTTTTTAATGTATTAAAGCTTGCTTTATGACCTAACATATGGTCTATCATGGAAAAAGTTCCATGTGCACTGGAGAAGAATGTATATTGTGCTGCTATTGGGTGAAGTGCTCTGTAGATGTCTATAAGGCCAAGTTGGTGGATTGTATTATTTAGCTCTTCAGCATCTTTGTTAAGCTTCTTTCCAGTTGTTCTATCTGTCAATGAAAGTGGTGTATTAAAGTCTCCCACTATGAGTGTGGAGTCATCTATTTGGCTTTTCAACTCTTTTAAAGTCTGATTTATGTATTGTGGGGCTCTTTCTTTGGATCCATAGATATTTATTATGGTTATATCTTCATTTTCAATTGATCCTTTTATTATTACATAATGTCCTTCCTTGCCTCGCATGGTGGTTTTTGTCTTAAAGTCAATTTGATCAGAAATTAATATCGCTACTCCTGTTCTCTTACAGTTGCCATTTGCTTGTTATATCTTTTTCCAACCTTGGATTTTTAGTCTATTTTTGTCTTTATCTCTAAGGTGTGTCTCTTGTAGTCAGCCTATTGACGGGTTTTGTTTTCTTATCCAATCTGCAACTCTGTCCCTTGAGTGGTGCATTTCATCTGTTAACATTCAGTGTAACTATTAATAAGTATGTATTTGTTGCTGTCATTTTGTTGTGTGTTTTTTCACGGTGTCCCTGGTTTATTTGTTCCATATTATTTTCTTTTCTGAGCTCATTATGGTTATGAATCTTGTTATCATTTCCTTTGTTTCTGTTGTTTTAGTATATGCTGAATATTTGTGCTTGTCCTCTTTTTCATTGTGATATGAAGTTTTATCATTTTTCTTTGAGGTTACCCTATGATTTATAATTTTCTCCCGAGTTTAGAACAGTCCATTCTATCTTGCAACTCTCTTAATTTCCTAACCATTTAGAAGTTCTGT
>NW_006930816.1:0-662 GCF_000298275.1 Orycteropus afer afer
TGTGAGGTACAGATCTTGTTTCATTTTTCTACAAATGGATATACAGTTTTGCCAGCACCATTTATTAAATAAACATTCTCTTCACCATTTAATGGATTTGTCAAAGATCAGCTGACCATTGGTCGATGGATCTGTTTCTGGGTTCTCAATTCTATTCCATTGGTCTATGTGTCTGTCATTGTACCAATTCTAGGCAATTTTAACTACTCTGGCTGTATAGTAGGTTTTGAGATCTGTCAGTGTGAGACCTCCTACTTTGTTCTTCTTCTTCAGTAGTGCTTTGCTTATCCAAGGTCTCTTTCCTTTCCACATAAAGTTAGTGATTGTTTTTTTTCTATATCCTTAATGTTGATGGGATCTGGATTGGGTATAGATTGCTTTGGGTAGAATTGACATTTTCACATTGTTCAGTCTTCCTATTCACGAGCATGGTATATTCTTTCATTTATGTAGATCTCTTATGGTTTCTTGAAGTAGGTTTTTACAGTTTTCTTTGTATAGGTCTTTTGTGTCCCTGGTAAGATTTATTCCCAAGTATTTTATTTTTTTGGTAGCTATTGTAAATGGTGGGAGCTCTGGTAGCATAGTGCCTAAGGCACTTGACTGCTAACTAGAAGGCTGGCAGTTCAAACCCACCAGCCACTCCTCAGAAGGAAGATGGG
>NW_006930816.1:2402-4492 GCF_000298275.1 Orycteropus afer afer
TAAATTGGCCTCTGATCACTGCTTTTGCTGTGTCCCAAAGATTTTTGTATGTTGTGTTTTCATTCTCATTTGATTCAAGGAATTTTTGAATTTCACTTTTTACTTCTTCTGTTACCCAGTCTTTCTTAAGGAAGGTGTTGTTCAGTTTCCATGAGTTTACTCTTTTCCATTGATTTTCCTATTGTTGATTTCTAATTTGATAGCACTGTAATCTGAGAAGATGCTTTGCAGTATTTCAATGTTTTTAAATTTATGAAGGCTTGCTTTATTGCCTAACATATGGTCTATCATGGAAAATGTTCCACATGCACTGGAAAAGAATGTATATTGTGCTGTTGTTAGGTGAAGTGTGCTGCAAATGTCTGTAAGATCAAGTTGGTGGATTGTATTTTTTAGCTTTTCTGCATCTTTATTGAGTTTCTTTCCAGTTGTTCTATCCTTCATTGAAAGCGGTATATTAAAGTTCTTTCCAGTTGTTCTATCCTTCATTGAAAGTGGTATATTAAAGTCTCCCACTATGACTGTGGAGTCATCTATTTGGCTTTTCAACTCTTTTAAAGTCTGATTTATGTATTTTGGGGCTCTTTTATTGGGTCCATAGATATGTATTATGGTTATATCTTCTTGTTCAATTGATCCTTTAATCATTATAGAATGTCCTTCCTTGTTTCATATGGTGGTTTTTCTCTTAAAGTCAATTTGATCAGAAATTAATATTGCTACTCTGCTCTTTTATGGTTGCCATTTGCTTGACATATCTTTTTCCAACCTTTGGTTGTTAGTCTATTTTTGTCTTTGTCTCTAATGTATGTGTCTTGTAGACAGCATATTGATGGGTTTTGTTTTCTTATCCAATCTGCAACTCTTGAGTGGTGCATTTAATCCATTAACATTCAGTGTAATTATTGACAAGTATGAATTGGTTCCTGTCATTTTGTTATGTGTTTTTTCATGGTGTCCCTGGTTTCTTTGTTTCAAATTCTTTTCTGTTCTGAGCTCATTATGTTTATAAATTATGTTATTATTTCCCTTGTTGCTGTTGTTTTAGTATTTGCTGAATATTTGTGCTTGCCTTCTTTTTTATTGTGATGTGAAGGTTTATCATTTTTCTTTGAGGTTACCCTGTGATTTATAATTTTCTCCCTGAGTTTAGAACAGTCCATTCTATCTTGCAACTCTCTTGACTTCTTCACCATTTAGAAGTTCTGTAACTGCACTATTTTTCCCTCTTTTTGGTATGTAATTGTCCTCACTTCCCAATTGATGCCTCTGGTTTTCTATTTACAATTGTGTACGCTGATTTTACTTTGGATATATCTATAGCTGTGGTTTCTGGGTTATGTCAACTTGTGTATTAATGGTTGGTTGTTGTTTGCTATTTTTTGTTTCTCTGTTCAAAGGACTCCCTTTAGTATCTCTTGTACAGTTCGTCTGGTTTTAACAAATTCCCTTAGTTTCTGCTTATCTAGAAATCTCCTAATTTCACCATCATATTTGAGGGACAATTTGGTGGATATATAATACTTGGTTGAAAATTTTTCTCTTTCAGAGTTTTATATAAAACATCCTATTGCCTTCTCACTTGCATGGTTTCTGCTGAGAAATCAGAGCTTATTCTTATTGGTTGTCCTTTGTAAGTAACTTTTTGTTTTTCCCATGCTACTTTCAGGATTCTGTCTTTGTCTTTGGTTTGGATTAGTTTGATGATGATGTGTCTTGGTGATTTTCTTTTGAAGTCTATCCTGCTTGGGGTTTGTTGGACTTCCTGAATGGATATATTCTCATCTTTCATCCTATTAGAGAAGTTCTCCTTCAATAAATCTTGGACAATTTTCTCAGTGGTTTTATTTTTCTCTTCCTGTTCTGGAATTCCAATGATACATAGGTTATTCCTTTTAATGGTATCCCACATGAACCTTAGGCTTTCTTCATTTTGTTTTGATCTTCTCTCCAAAGAAGTATTCAGGTATTTGTCTTCGATCTCACTAATTCTGTCTTCCATTGCATCAATTCTACTCCTTTGCCCTTTCAATGTGTTCTTTATTTCTGACAATTTAGTATTAATCTTCTGGATTTCTATCTGTAGATTT
>NW_006930817.1:0-1228 GCF_000298275.1 Orycteropus afer afer
TAAAATGATACAACTACTGTGGAAATCAGTATGACAATTTCTTAAAAAGTTGGGAACAGAGATGCCATTTGATCCAGCAATCCTCTTACTAGGTGTATATCCTAAAGCAGTGAGAGCCAGATCAGAGACAGATATATACAGACCCATGTTCACTGCAGCAATATTCACAACAGCAAACAGATGGAGACAACCTAAGTGCCCATCAGTGGAGGAAGGGATAACAAAACTTTGGTACATAAACACAGTGGAATAATATGCAATTCTAAAAAATAATACAGAATCTACAACATACCACATAACATGGATGAACTTAGAGGACCTTATACTGAGTGAAATAAGTTAATTACAGAAGATTAAATATTACATTAGTCCACTACTATAAAAAGCCAAGGAAAGGTTTATACATAGAAGGGAGCTTACTTTGTTGGTCACCAGGAATTGGAGGAGATGGGGGTGCAAATTCCTAGATAGGTTGAAATAAATCTATATATGTACATATACAAAAGAGTATTAGTGGTTACCAGTGGTAGAAGGGAAGTGGAAAGGGGAATCCTTTGTTAATGGGGCATTGAGTTTATTCTAATGGTGAAGGAGTATTTTAGAAAAATATAATAATAATGGTGGCACAACATGAAAAATATCATATCTGAGCTGTAAATGTGGAAGTTGTTATGTTGGTGAATGTCCTGTTGTGTATATTTCCACCACAATAAAAGGAAAAAAAAGAATATTATTGATTAGAAAAATATTGTTAAAAAATAACAGTTATAATTCCCTTAGCTATTGGAATTGATTTACCCTATGTGGGGGAAAAAATAAGATTGAAAATGGTTTTACACATGGTGGCTCTGTTAATAATCTAGGTGATGCTATATCCTATCTCCAAACTGAAGTAAAGGAGCCCTGATGTCATAATGGTTGAGCATTTGGCTGCCAACTGAAAGATTTGTGGTTTGCAAACAACAGACACTCTGTGAGAGATAGATGTGGCAAAATCCTTATGTAAAGATCATGGTCTTAGAAACTCTATGGAGCAGTTCGGCTTGGCCCTTTAGGGTGGCTATGTGTCAGAACTGACAAGAAAGGAGTGGGTTTGGTTACTGGTATTGAAGTAGCTTAAGTAAATATAATGAAACTACCAACTAGATTGCAAAAAAAAAAGAACAACACAACTACTGCCGTGGAGTCAGATTTGACCCATAGTGACCCCTCCTTGGGTTTCCAAGGT
>NW_006930817.1:4243-4770 GCF_000298275.1 Orycteropus afer afer
GAAGATACCATGCAGTGTCAGAAGAATGAACAAATCTGTCCTGAGAGAAGAACACCAGGTTGCTTCTTAGGAGTAAGAATGTCCAGAATTTGTCCCACCTACTTTGGTCAGGTTATCAGGTGGAACCATTAGAGAATGGCAGAAGGATATCATCCTTGGTAAAGTTGAGGGTCAGTGAAAATGGGGAAGCCCTTCAAGAAAATAGATTGACATAGTGGCTGCAATGTTTTGCTTAAGTATAGTAAAGATTGTGAGGACGCTGAAAGACTGGGCAGTGTTTTGTTCTGTGTACAACAGGACAACACAGGGTCGCTATGAGTCAGAACTGACTTTATGGCACCTAACAATAACATCTCTTGGCTCTTCTTTCTTCTTTCTTGTCTTAATTCAAAAGTGGCTTAGTGTAAAATGGTGATGATATGGCAGCTTCTTATTCATAGCCTACCCTCAGATTGAATAGGTTATTTTTGCAATAGTTTTAACAAAAGTTCTAGGATTTTGTGTTATTATTTTGGTTTATATGACCT
>NW_006930818.1:0-645 GCF_000298275.1 Orycteropus afer afer
TTACAGTTTGGAGGCTTTAAGTCTGAGTTCAAAGTGCCAGGCTGTAGGGACTGGGTGAAAGCCCCTCAACCTTGGGGTCCAGCTCTGCCTCCTGCTCCTGGCCCACTGGACCTAGAGGCATTTCTTCGCTCAGACAGCTGCTGGCTGCTGAGGCTGACAAACCCAACATTGACAAGTAAAAAGGCACAGTCCCGATGTTACCAAAGCACATGGCAGGCCACTAATTTAAGTCCATTGTAAGTCCCAAGGTCAGCAGAGCATGGCAGGTTGCTGAACAACAACATAGCTACATGTAGGGTCCAAGCATGCCATAAGCTAGAGACCATTCCCAAAGCTACTTCTTATGTATGGGAAGAAGACCACATAACCAAAGCAGCTACTCAGCTGCTCACGGTAGATTCCACCATGGAGCTGATTGCTAGTCACATCATGGGGAATAACTACCACCAGCTGCCCAGCTATTCAACCAGGCCCAGCCAAGTTGACACACAAACATAACCACCACAACTCCCTATTGGTAGCAGCTTAGCCCTATCTTAAAACCAAACTCACTGCCGTCGAGTTGGATCTGACTCATAGTGACCCCTCCTTGGGTTTCTGAGGCAGTATCACTATGGAAGTAGATTGCCCAACCTTCCTTCCAAG
>NW_006930818.1:1350-2081 GCF_000298275.1 Orycteropus afer afer
TACTTTCAGTATTCTTCACCAACACCACAACTCAAAAGCATCAACTCTTCTTCGGTCTTCCTTATTCATTGTCCAGCTCTCACATGCATATGAAGTGAGTGAAAATACCATGGCTTGGGTTAGGTACACCTTAGTCTTCAAGGAGACACCTTTGCTCTTCAGCACTTGAAAGAGGTCTTTTGCAGCAAATTTGCCCAGTGTAATACGTCATTTGATGTCTTCACTGCTGCTTCCATTGGTGTTGTTTGTGGAACCAAGTAATATAAAATCTTTAACAACTTCAGTCTTTTCTTCATTTATCGTGATGCTGCTTATTGGTCCAGTTGTGAGGATTTTCATTTTCTTTATATTGAGGTGTAATCTATACTGCAGACTGTAGTCTTTAATCTTCATAAATAGGTGCTTCAAGTCATCCTTACTTTCAGCAAGCAAAGTTGTGTTGTTTGCATATCACAGGTTGTTAATGAGTCTGCCTCAAATCCTGATGCCACAGTCTTCTTCATATAGTCCAGCTTCTCAGATTATTTGCTCAGCATACAGATTGAATAAATGGTGAAAAAATACAACTATGACACACTCCCCTCCTAATTTTAAACCATGCAGTATCCCCTTGTTCTATTTGAACAATAGCCTCCTTGTCTATGTACAGGTTCCTCATGAGCACAATTAAGTGTTCTGGAATTCCCATTCTTCACAATGTTATCCATAATTTGTTATGATCCACACAATTG
>NW_006930818.1:3166-3781 GCF_000298275.1 Orycteropus afer afer
TTGATGTCATCCCACAATTCCTCTGGTTTTTGGTCATTGGTGTTCAATGCATCAAATCTATTCTTTAGATAGTCTCTAAATTCAGGAGGGATATATAACCAAGGTCATATTATGGCTCTCATGGACTTGTTTTAATTGTCTTCAACTTCAACTTGAACTTGCATATGAGCAAATGATGCTCTGTTCCATAGTCAGCTCCTGGCCTTGTTTTGGCTGACAATATTGAGCTTCTCCATCGCCTCTTTCCCAGTTGTAGTCGATCTGATTCCTGTGTACTCCATCTGACAAAGTCCATCTGTATAGCCACCATTTGTGTTGTTGAAAAAATGTATTTGCAATGAATAAGTTGTTGGTCTAGCAAAATTCTATCATGCGATCTCCAGCACTATTTCTATTACCAAGGCCATATTTTCCAACTACCGGTGATTCTTCTTTGTTTCCAACTTTTCCATTCCAGTCACCAGTGATAATCAACACATCTTGATTGCATGATTGGTCAATTTCAGACTGTAGAAATTGGTAAAAATCTTCAATTTCCTCATCTTTGGCTTTGGTGGTTGGTACATAAATTTGAATAATAGTAGTATTAACTGGTCTTCCTTGTAGGTGTATGGA
>NW_006930819.1:0-454 GCF_000298275.1 Orycteropus afer afer
GTTTTCTTTGTAGAGGTCTTTTGTGTCCCTGGTAAGATTTATTCCCAAGTATTTTATTTTTTTTGATAGCTATTGTAAATAGTATTGATTTGTTTATTTCTTTTTCAGCAATATCTTTGCTAGTGTAGAGGAATCCAACTGATTTTTGGATGTTGATCTTGTATTCTGCCACGAAGCTAAATCTCTCAATTAGTTCCAGTAGATTTCTGACTGAGTCTCTTGGATTTTCTAGGTGTAGGATCATATAATCAGCAAATAGGGATAGTTTGACTTCTTCTTTACCAATTTGGATGCCTTCAATTTCCATTTCTTGCCTTTTTACCCTGGCTATGACTTCCAGTACAATGTTGAATGGAAATGGTGATAGAGGGCATCCTTGTCTGATTCCTGTTCGCAAGGGGAATGGTTTCAATCTCTCTCCATTGAGAATAATGTTGGCTGTTGGTTTTGCATA
>NW_006930819.1:3242-4826 GCF_000298275.1 Orycteropus afer afer
GGTTTCTGCATTATGTCATCTTGTGTGTTAATGGTCGGCTGTTGTTTGCTATTTTGGATTCTCTGTTCGAAGGACTCCCTTTAGTATCTCTTGTAAGGTTGGTCTGGTTTTAACAAATTCCCTTAGTTTCTGCTTATCAGGAAATCTCCTAATTTCACCATTATATTTGAGGCACAGTTGTGCCAGGTATATAATTCTTGGTTGAAAATTTTTCTCTTTCAGGGTTTTGTATATACCATCCCATTGCCTTCTCATTTGCATGGTTTCTGCTGAGAAATCAGAGCTTATTCTTATTGGTTGTCCTTTGTAGGTAACTTTTACTTTTTCCCATGCTGCTTTCAGGATTCTTTGTCTTTGTTTTTGATGAGTTTGATGATGATATGTCTTGATGATTTTCTTTTGGAGTCTGTCCTGTTTGCGGTGCATTGGAATTCCTGAATGGCTATATTGTCATCTTTCATTGTATCTGGGAAGTTATCCTCCAACAAATCTTGGACAATTTTCTCAGTGGTTTTGTTTTTCTCTTCCTGTTCTGGTATTCCAGTGACACATAAGTTATTCCTTTTGATGGTATCCCACATGAATCTTAGGCTTTCTTTATTTTGTTTTGATCTTTTTTCTGATTGATCCCTTCCCAAAGAAATACTCAGGTATTTGTCTTCAGTCTTACTAATTCTGTCTTTCACTGCATCAATTCTACTCCTTTGCCCTTTGAATGTGTTGTCTATTTCTGACAATTTAGTATTAATCTTCTGGGTTTCTATCTGTAGATTTAGAATCATTTTTAATTTTTCATTTATTTTGTCACTTTGTTCTTGTATTTTCTTCCAAAATTCTTCTAGGGTTTTGTCTGTGTTTTCCTTGGTCTGTCTCTCAATCCTTTGAAGATACCTAAATATGATTCTCTTGAATTCCTTATCAGAGAATTCTAATGCTGCTTCTTCCTCAGGGATGTGTTCTGGGTCTGTATCCTGCTCCCTTGTTTCTGTCACTTTATCTTGCTTCTTTGTATGGATTGTGATGGGCTGTTGTCTCCGAGACATTGTGGCGTTGTTGTGTTTAGATCTCTGTTAACTGTTTGTGTAGAGTAGCCAAGGGTGAGTCAGGCTCTTCTTGCTGGTTGTTTATGATTGGCCCATTGTTGGAGAAGGAAGTGATGGCTCTCACTCAGTAAGTGAAGCTGCAGTAGCTGTGGGTGTAGTTGTGTCATATGGGGACTGTTGCTGTCTTCCACTCAGTTAGACAAAAAATATCAATTTAATAATTATCAAAAAATTAAAAGCAAACAGACAAAAAATGCACCATGTAATTACACAGGAACAGTAACCAAAAAAGAAAGAAAAAGAAAAAAAAAAAACCAATATCTAGAGGGAGGGAAAAAAGAGAAAAAAGGTAGAGAAGGAGAATAATGAAGAAAAAAAGGGGAAAAGTGCAAAAAGAAAAACCAGGAACTGGGTTAACCACAGGAAAGAAAAAAATTGCAACCAAGAACAGGGAAAAGAAAAAAACTGAAAATAGAATCTGGGAGGGGAAGAATAAAGAATAATAATTTAAAGGACAAAAGTAATAATAATAGAGGCGGGG
>NW_006930820.1:0-667 GCF_000298275.1 Orycteropus afer afer
CCCTCCTTGGGTTTCCGAGGCAGTATCACTACAGAAGTAGATTGCCCCATCTTCCTTCTGAGGAATGGCTGGTGGGTTTGGACCGCCAGCTTTCTGGTTATCAGTCAAATGCCTTAGGCACTATGCTACCAGACCTCCCAATATCATCTACTAGCCAGTTCATAGTCTAAGTCCCCTAATTACTTCAAAAATTATCTTTTACATCTAGTTTGTCCAAACCAGAATCTACTCCAGGACCACATGTAGTGGCATGTTGTTAAATCCCTTTCATCTCAAAACACTTGGAAAACTGACCCTGTTGTCTCATAAAATATTCAACCTTCTGGATTGATCTCATTAGTTCTTTATGTTATAATTTAGCTAATTTCTCTACTCTCTGCATTTCCTATAACTGGTTAGATTCAGTTTGAATGATTTTGGGCAACACTTCAGAGGTGGTATTATGTAGTTCATCTTGTGTCTAATCAGGAGACTCAGTATCTGTTGACCTATTGTTAACGATGCTAAAACTAACTGTTGGGTTGGGGAGGTGACAACCTTGAACTTAGTCTTGTTGTATTATTTCAGCATATATAGATGCCCAATTCCCTTCCACTGAAGGGGTTTAACACCATCTAATAATCCTTGAATCAGTTGTTTCATTAGGGTTTTCAATATAACCATTTTC
>NW_006930820.1:1367-2323 GCF_000298275.1 Orycteropus afer afer
TGGTACTCCCAGAATGTGTTAGGTGGTATCCCTTCTCAAAGGCATGAACTGATTTTCAGTTTTCTGTGTCAATGACATGTTGGTCTCTTGCTCAAGACACAGTGTATATTAAGCACTTATTCTTAGTAAAGTGTCATTAAATATGCTGACTTGTGTTACACAGAAGAATGAGTATTCATCTTGCATTTCTGTATAACTTTACAGTTTATAAAGTCATTTGCTCCCTCCCCAACCATCTCAGATGTTCAGAGAGAATATAATTACTATTAGGAAGTAAAAGTGAGGAAATTGAAACTGAGCAAAGTTAGGAGTCTTACACCAAACCACATGGCAAAGTCTATCTCTTCTCACAACTTGCCTGGACCAGTACATTCATTGGCTTGACATACAGGAAAGAACACAGCATGGTGCATCATAGACATATTTGTGTTTCATCCAGCTTTGGTTCTTACTAAATAAAAGAACAAGGTCTCGAGGTGGACTTTTGTGTGTTGTTGAGTCAATTCCAACTCATGGTGAACCTATAGGCAGAGTAGAACTGTCCCATAGAGTTTCCTAGGCTGAAATGTTTGCAGGAGCTGATTGCCAAGTTTTTCCCCCAAGGAGCTACTGGATGGATTTGAACCACTGACCTTTCATTTAGCAGCAGAGCACTTAACCTTGTATCACCAGGGCTCCTAGAGGCAGACTGCCTGAGTTCAAATCCCAGACTGCAACCTTGTATTTACATGACCGTAAGCAAGTCACTCTGAGTCTCCATTTCTTCATCTTAAAATAATGCAATATATATAAAAGGTTTAGTACTATTTCCGGCCTTTAATAAGACCTCATAAATGTTAGCTTTTAATATTATTATTGCAACTGACTATGTGATTTTAGTTCCCCCTCTGTTGTTGTTGTTGTTGTTATATGCCGTTGAGTCGGCCCCGACTCGTAGCGACCCCTCCTTGGGTTTC
>NW_006930820.1:3273-4263 GCF_000298275.1 Orycteropus afer afer
ATAATACAAAGATGACAGAAACTTACAGAGTCCAACCACCTCACTTTAGCCATTAGTCACAGTCTGTTCACCCATAACATCTTTTATCAGTGCTACCAAAAGTTGCAGAATGGACTTGTTTGAAGCTGACACTCTTTCCATTAAATGGAGGCCCACAGTTGTGAAATAGTAAAAAGCTACCAAGAGCCAAAGCCAGGGAAAGAAAATAGTCTTACTAATCCACCAAATTCAGAATAAGCCTCCAAAATTAGCCAAACATCAATTTTCTCTATTGTAGTTTGTTGCCGCCAAGTCATTTCTGACACATGGCAACCTCATGTGTGCAGAGCAGAGCTGCTCCTTAGGGTTTTCAAATTTGTGATCTTTCAGAAGCAGATTGCAAGGTCTGTCTTCCAAGGTGCCTCTGGGTGGGTTCAAACCACCAACCTTTAGGCTGGTAGCCAAGAACTTGACCATTTGCACTATTCAGAGACTTTCTGTAAGTTTCTGTAATTATTATCTTCCTCACTGATTGTTCATTTCAGATAACCCCCAGAATGGTTTACTCCTAACCACCCTTGGCCATGTAACCGATATTTGGGGATAATCCTAATCTTTCAAAAATTACAAAGGGGAAGATGAATCATTTATATCCAATCTTATGCATTCTTTTATAGCATGGTGGCCTGCATCCTTCCACCAGTTCCTGGGCCAAAAATAAAAGGATTTGATACTCATCTGCTGGAAGTAAGTGCCAGAGGTGACTGTACTGAAACTCACTGCTTTGTAACCATTAACCTGACACATGCACATGCAATCCTCATCAATTCAGCTTGGCTATCTCTGTCATCCTTCCCCAGCTGTCCTTCCAATTTAGCAAGTATATGAATAGAAGGATGGGTGACTAAGTGACAGGGGTGCAGTGTTCGTGTTTCTGCTGCAGCACTGGCCGTTGTGTGTGTGTGTGCATGTATTGTGTTCAGCACACAGGTGTGCATGTAGTTAGTGAGA
>NW_006930821.1:0-501 GCF_000298275.1 Orycteropus afer afer
ATGTACGTATAACCAAAACCAAGCCAAACTCATTGCCATCGAGTTGATTCTGACTCATAGTGAACCCTCCTTGGGTTTCCGAGGCTGTATCTCTAAAGAAGTAGATTGCCCAATCTTCCTTTTGAGGAGTGGCTAGTGGGTTTGAACTGCCAGCCTTCTGGTTAGCAGTCAAATGCCTTAGGCACTACACCACCAGAGTGCATACATATATGTGTACTTATAGTGCACATATATGTATGTGCCTGTACCCACCTGTATACATATATGCTTACACACATACGTATGTGACCATACATTCATGTTTTGGTTATTGTTGATGTTGTTGCCAAATTGTATATGTCATACTCTTTAGCACAGACATCCTTTTCTCTTGTGTGCTTGTTAGTGGCATAGTTTGCTTTGGTCAGTCTGTGGTCTTACACCTACATTCTGTGCTACCTTTCTCATCACCAAAAATGAGAAATATTTACACTCTAGAGAGTGATTTCCCCCTCTGCTTCC
>NW_006930821.1:2086-2672 GCF_000298275.1 Orycteropus afer afer
CCCCAGGAACTTTATAGTTTAGTTTTAACATTTAGTTCTTTGATCCTCTTTATTGTTTTCTAATTGCTTGATGGAGAAAGTAAGGATAGCTTTTCATGTGTCAAATAAAATCATCCAAATAAATGATGAAATACATTAATTATATCTGTAACTTATACATATATACAGATATATATTGTATAAGTTACCCAAATTTAGGTTATCTATACATTATTTAGGAGCTCTGGTGGTGCAGTGGGTAAGGCATTTGGCTGGTAACCAGAAGGTCCGTGGTTCAAACTCACCAGCTGCTCCATGGGAAGATGATAAGATAATCTACTTTAGTATAAAGATTTGCAGCCTTGGAAACCCTTTTGGGGTCACTGTGAGCCAGAAATGACTCCATGGCAATGGGCATGTTATTATTTACCTGAATTTAGAACCATCTCAAAAACAGATTTGGCACATTGAACACTAATGACCAAGGCTCAGATGTGTTGTGGGGTGACATAAGGGATACCATATATGAAGAAAGCAAAAGGTCATTAAAAAGACATGAAAGAAAGAAAAGACCAAAATCGATGTCAGAATAGACTTTGACTTGCTG
>NW_006930821.1:3567-4225 GCF_000298275.1 Orycteropus afer afer
GCATTTAACTGTGTGGATTGTAACAAATTATGGATAACACTGTGAAGAAAGGGAATTCCGGAACACTTAATTGTACTCATGCAGAACCTGTACCTAAACCAACAGGCAGTCATTCGAACAGAACAAGGGGATACTGCATGTTTTAAAGCCAGAAAAGGTATGCATCAGGGTTGTGTCCATAATTACTCAACCTGTATGTTGAACAAATAATCTGTGCTAGAAGTTGCTTTATATGAGGAAGAATGTGGCATCAGGATTAGAGGAAGACTCATTAACAACTTGTGATAGGCAGATGACACTACCTTGCTTGCTGAAAGTGAAGAGAACTCAAGGTACTTATTGATGAAAATCAAAGACTACAGCCTTCGACATGGTTACACCTCAACATGCAGAAGACCAACATCCTTACAACCAATGAAACAAATAAGCAGCATCATGATAAATGGAGAAAAGTTTAAGTTGTGAAAGTTTTCATTTTTCTTGGAACCACTATCAAAGCAGCAGTCAAGAAATCAAACAATGAATCACATCGGGCAAATTTGCTGCAAAAAACCTCTTTAAGATATTATAAAACACAGATACCAGTTTGAGGACCAAGATGTGCTTGACCCAAGCCATGGTATTTTCAGTCGCCTCACATGCATGCAAAAGTTGGACA
>NW_006930822.1:0-4051 GCF_000298275.1 Orycteropus afer afer
CATATCTGGCAAGGGACTTATCTCTAAGATTTATAGAAAACTCCAACACCTCAACAGCAAAAGAATTAACAATCCAATTGAAAAATGGGCAGAAGTCATAAATAGACATTTCACCAAAGAAGTTATTCAGGCGGCTAGCAAATACATGAAGAGATGCTCATGATCATTGGCCATCAGAGAGATGCAAATCAAAACAGCAATGAGATACCATCTAACCCCAGCACTGATGGCAAGGTTCAATGAGACAGAAAATAACAAATGCTGGTGGGGATGTGGAGAGATTGGGTCTCTAATACACTGCTGGTGGGATTGTGAAGTGATGCAACCACTGTGGAAAGCAATTTGGCAATTCCTTAGAAGCTGGAATTGGGGATACCATTTGACCCAGCAATCCCACTACTAGGTATATATCCTAGAGAGGTGAGAGCCAGGACAGCAACAGATATATGCACAACCATGTTCATCAGAGCACTATTTACAATAGCAAAAAGATGGAAACAATATATCTGCCCATCAATTGAAGAGTGGATGACCAAACTATGGTACATACACATAATGGAATGCTATGCAGCACTAAAGAATAACGTAGAGTCTGCAAAACACTGCATAACATGGATGAACTTGGAGGACACTGTGCTGAGTGAAATAAGTCAATCACAGATGGACAAATGTAGTATTATTTCATTGTTGTGGAGGGTCAAGGAAAGGTTTATATATGGAGGGAAACTTTCTTTGTTGGTTGCCAGGGGTGGGAGGGGAGAGGAGGGAACAATGCAAAAAAAAAAATGCATTGACCCCTGCCACTTTAGTTTTGTGTATTTCACTGTACATAAATTATATTTCAATAAAATGCATTTAAAAAAAATGTGAAAAGTGAAAACTAGTGTTCCACATTTGTTTTTCAGTGAGCCATTAAAGAGGTAGTGTGTCCCCCAAGCAGCAAGAGTGGCATTGTGAAATTCCTTCCCTGGGAACTACACTATTCATATATTATTTCTACTTTATATAGGCTGTGTATTTATCATAAGAAGCTCTGGTGGCTCTGTGGTTAAAGCATTGGGCTGCTAACCAAAAGGTTAGTGGTTCTAATCCACCAGCCCCTCTGTGGGAGTAAGATGAAGCAGTCTCTTGCCCTGAACACTAACAGACTTGGAAACCCTATGGGGCAGTTCTACTCTGTCCTGAAGGGTTGTAAAGAGTTGGAATTGACTTGATGGCAATGGGTTTCGTTTTTGGGATTTTGGTATTTATCATATCATGTATATTAATGTTATTTTAGGTTTTATGTATTATTTAGTATGATTTGGTAGTTAATTTTTGGATGTGGGAACACTCAAAAATTTCTCTCATATGCATTATTGGTAATTCCTTCTTCATTTTCCACCATTTCAACTTATGAAAGTTTTCATAGAAGTACTCTACTCTCAAATAGCAGAGGAAACCTGTATTAAAAAAGAAATATTTTAAATCAATTATCAAACTTTCCACTTAAGAAACTGGAGAAAGAAGAACAAACTAAAGCTAAAGCAAACAAAAGGTGTTGTTGTTTTTGTTGTTGTTGTTAGTTGCCGTCGAATCAGTTCCGACTCATAGTGACCTATGTCCAACAAAATAAAACACTGCCCCATGCTGTGTCATCCTCACAATCATTGCTATACTTGAGCCCATCATTGCACCCACTATGTCAATCTATCCTATTAAAAGTCTTCCCCTTTTTTTTGCTGACCATCTACATTAAAATACATGATATCCTTCTCTAGGGATTGGTCCCTTCTGATAACATGATCGAAATAAGAGACAATGTCTGACCATTCTCACTTCTAAGGATCATTTTGGCTATACCTTTTCCAAGGTAGATTTGTTCATTCTTCTGGCAGCCCATGGTATATTTTATATTCTTTGCCAACACAATAATTCAAATACATCAATTCTTTGGTCTTTTTTGTTCATTGTTCAGCTTTCACATGCATATGAGGCTGTTGAAAGTACCACGGCTTGAGTCAGGTTCACCTTAGTCTTCAAAGTGACATCTTTGCTCTTTGACACTTTAAAGAGGTTTTTTGCAGCAATTTGTCCAATGCAATACATCATTTGATTTCTTGATTGCTGCTTCCATGGGCATTGATTGTGAATCCAAGTAAAATGAAATCTTTGACAACTTCAGTGAAAGATAGGATGTAATAAAGATTAGAAAAAAATTAATAAATTAGACAATAGAACATATTAGAGAAAATCAACTAAACCAAAAGTTGATCTTTAGCTAGACTGACCAAGTAAGAAAATAGAGCAGATTTAGTTTACCAAAATCAGGATCAAAAGAGGGGATATCACTACTGACCAACTCATAGTGACCCCATAAGACAGAGTAGAACTGCCCCACAGGGTTTCCAAGACTATAAATTTTTATGGAAACAGGCTGCCTCACCTTTCTCCTGTGAAGCAGCTGGTGAGTTTGAATTGCTGACTTTTTGGTTAGCAGCTGAATGCTTTAACCACTGTGCCACCTGAGCTTCTTAGTATTTTAAAAACTAATCATGAAAATAAGCTTAGGCTCAGATGGTTTCACAGCTTAACTACTAAATAATTAGAGTTGTTACCAATTCCTAACAAACACTTCTAAAAAATAGGAGAGGAACACTTCCCCATTCATTCTAAAAGGTCAATATTACCCTGATACCAAAACCAGACAAGACATCACAAGGAAAGAAAATTACAGACCTATATGTCTATGGCTGTAACAAACCAGGACCAAACCCCCTGCCATCAAGTCGATTCTGACTCATAATGACTCCCATTGGATTTCCAAGGTTGTAAATCTTTGCAGGAGTACATTGGCCCCTCTTCTTCCCACAGAACAGCTGGTGGGTTTGAACCATTGACCTTCTGGTTAGCAGCCAAATGCATTACCCACCACATTATTGTTGTTGTTGTTGTTATGTGCCGTCGAGTCAGCCCTGACTCATAGTGACCCCTCCTTGGGTTTCCGAGGCAGTATCACTACGGAAGTAGGATTGCCCAACCTTCCTTCCGAGCACCACATCATAGATGCCAAAAATTTGAACAAAATACTATCATACTGAATCCAGTAACATATTAAAAAGTATTATACACATGAGCAAGTGGAACTTATTCCAGGAATATAAGGTTTGTTTCATATCTGAAGTCAGTTAATATATTATTTTATTAGAATAAAGGACAAAACACACATGATCACTTCACTAGATACAGAAAAAAAACATTTTACAAAGCCCAACAGTCTTTCATGATACAAACACTCAGTAGACTTGAAATAACAGGGAACTTCCTCAACCTGATGAAGGCATTTACGGAAAACCCTCAGTTAACATAATATTTAATGTTGAAAGATTGATTTTTCCATATGATCAGGAAATAAGATGTCTGCTCTCATCTGCCAAGATGAATGGATAAACAAAATGTAGTACATACTTACAATAGAATATCATTCAGCCATAAAAAAAGAATGAAGTACTGAAACCTTCTACAATGTGGATAAACCTCAAAAACATTATACTGAATGAAAGAAGCCAAACACAAAAGGGCGGATATTGTGTGATTCCACTTATATGAAATATCTAGAATAGGGAAATGCATAGAGACAAAGTGGCCTGCTGGTTACCAAGATCTACTGATTAAGGGGGATTGAGTTTCTGTTTGGAGTGATGAAAACTTTTTGAAATGGATAGTGGTGATGGTTATCTAAGATGGTAAATGAATTGTACATTCAAAAATAGTTAAAATGTCAAGTTTGTTATTATTTATGTTTTACCACAGTAAATTGTTTTAAAAATCCATTAAAAAGTTCTACACAATTTAATTAGGTTACTACTATTTCAGTGTAATGTGTTACTTTTATTTACTTCAATATGATGTCAGAAAAAAAAACAATTGATTCAACTTATTCCTTTTGGCATAGTCTATTTTAATGATGACAAAGGAGTATTTGAGGAGCTCTGGTGGTGCAGTGCCTAAGGCATTTGACTGCTAACCCGAAGACTGAAGGTTCAAACCCACCAGCCACTCCTCAGGAGGA
>NW_006930823.1:0-1163 GCF_000298275.1 Orycteropus afer afer
ATTCCAGTCACCAGTGATAATTAACACATCCTGATTGCATGTTCAGTTCAGACTGCAGTAGTTGATAAAATTCTTCAATTTCCTCATCTTTGGCTTTGGCGGTTGGTGCATATATTTGAATAATAGTCCTATCAATGGGTCTTCGTTGTAGGCATATGGATATTATCCTATCACTGACAGCATTGTACTTCAGGATAGATCTTGAAACATCCTTTGTGATGATCAATGCCATGTCATTCCTCTTCAAACTGTCATTCCTGGTATAGTAGATCACATGGTTGTCTGATTCAAATGGCCAAAACCAGTCCATTTCAGCTCACTAATGCTGAAGATATCAATCTTTATGCTTTCCATTTCATTTCTGACAACTTTCAATGTTCCTAGATTCATACTTCATACATTCCATGTTCCGATGATTAATGGATGTCTGCAGCTGTTTCTCTTCAATTTGAGTGTTGCCACATCAGCAAATGGAGTTCTCAAAAGCTTTACCTTATCCACAGGAGTAAGGCCGAGTTTACTCAGATGATGCAGCTCTTTCTCAGTCCTATTTTGTGAGCCTTCTAACCTAATTGGACTATTCATAAAGTTGTGTGGTAATGTATCAAACAGTGTTTCTTTGCTATTCATAAGATTTTCCCTGGCCAATTATTTTAGAAGTGGACAGCCTCATCCTTCTTCCTAGTCTGTCTCAGACTGTAAGCTGGGCTGATACCTGTGCACCATGTGCATCCTGCTGGGTTTGAAACACCAGTGGCTCAGCCTCAAAACTCACATCAACATGTCATCATAGTAGGTCAAACCAACAGACAAGTTTGCCTCCCTGCTGGAAACCTCTCGTACTACCCTTGCCTGGGTTCCTGTGTCTGACTTCTCCTCTGTCCAGATTCCTAGGCCTTTTAATCCCCTTTCTCCTGCTCTCCCACCCTGCTGCTTTGGGCATGCATGAGTTCCTCTCCTCACCTGGATCTCTTTGGCTGACTGACTTTTTACTCTTATTCTTTATTCTTCCCTTCCCAGGTCTTTTCTTTTCCCTGTTAATGGTTGAAAAAAAAAAAAAGTTACTTAAGTTTTTTTTCTTTCCCCCCTTTTCTTCTCAGATTTAATCCTGATCCTTTTTTTCTCTTTGCATTTTTCCCATGTTTTTCTTCATTGTTCTTCTT
>NW_006930823.1:1593-2395 GCF_000298275.1 Orycteropus afer afer
TCACAGTCCACACAAAGAAGAAAGATAAAGTGGTAGAAATAAGGGAGCAGGATATAGACCCAAAACACATCCTTGAGGAAGAAGCAGCATTAGAACTCTCTGCTAAAGAATTAAAAAGAATTATATTTAGGTATCTTCAAAGGATTGACAGACAGACTAAAGAAAACACAGGAAAAAACCTAGAAGAATTTTGGAAGAAAATAAAAGAACAAAATAAATGAAAAATTAGAAATGATTCTATATCTACAGATGGAAATCCAGAAGATTAATAATAAATTGTCAGAAATAGATAACACACAAAAAAGGCAAAGGAGTAGAATTGATGCAATGGAAGACAAAATTAATGAGATTGAAGAAAAATACCTGACTACTTCTTTGGAAAGGGATAAATCAGAAAAAAAAATAAAATAAAAAATAAAAATAAAATGAAGCAAGCCTAAGCTTCATATGGGATACAATCAAAAGGAATAACACGTGTCATTGGAATTTCAGAACAGAAAGAGAAAAATAAAACAACTGAGAAAATTGTACAACATTTGTTGGGGGAGAACTTCCCTGATATGATGAAAGATGAGAATATATCCATTCTGGAAGACCAACAAACCCCAAACAGGATAGACTCCAAAAGAAAATCACCAAGACACTCAACATCAGACTCATTAAAACCAAAGACAAAGACAGAATCCTGAAAGCAGCACAGGGAAAAAAAAAAAGTTACCTACAAAATTCAGGCAGTACAAATAAGTTCTGATTTCTCAGCAGAAACCATGCAAGCGAGAAGGCAATGGGATGGTATATATAA
>NW_006930823.1:2495-3016 GCF_000298275.1 Orycteropus afer afer
TGATTTCTCAGCAGAAACCATGCAAGCGAGAAGGCAATGGGATGGTATATATAATACCCTGAAAGAGAAAAATTTTCAACCAAGAATTATATACCTGGAAAAATGGCCCTCAAATATGGTGGTGAGATTAGGAGATTTCCAGATAAATAGAACTAAGAGAATTTATTGAAATTAGACCAACCTTACAAGAGATGCTAAAGGGAGTCCTTTGAACAGAGAACCAAAAATAGCAAATAACAACTGACCATTAATACACAAGATGACATTACACGGAAACCACAGCTATGGACATATCCAAGGTAAAATGAACTTACATGATTGTAAAAAGGGAACAAGAGACATAAATTGGCAAGTGAGAACTATTACAAACAAAAAGATGGAAAAGACTGTGTAGTCACAGAACTTCTAAATGGTGAAGAAGTTAAGAGAGTTGCAAGATAGAATGGATTGTTCTAAACTTGGGGAGAAAATTATAAATCATAGGGTAACCTCAAAGAAAAATGATAAACCTACCTTCACAT
>NW_006930823.1:4175-4814 GCF_000298275.1 Orycteropus afer afer
TTTCCATGATAGACTATATATTAGGCCATAAAGCAAGCCTTAATAAATTTTAAAATATTGAAATACTGCAAAGCATTTTCTCAGATCATAATGCTATCAAATTAGAAAACAATAGGAAGATCAACAGAAAAAGAGGAAACACATGGAAACTGAAAAACACCATCCTTGAGAAAGACTGGATAAGAGAAGAAATCCAAATTGAAATTCAAAAATTCCTTGAATCAATGAGAATGAAAACACAACATAGCAAAATTTTTGAGACACAGCAAAAACAGTGATCAGAGGCCAATTTATAGCAATAAGTGCACACATCAAAAGAGAAGAAAGGCCAAAATCAAAACTTTAAGCCAACATCTCCAACAATTAGAAAAAGAACAGCAAGAAAAGCCTACAGTCACGAGAAGAAAGGAAATAATCAAGATTTGAGCAGAAATCAATGTAACAGAAAATAGAAGGGCTATAGAAAAAATCAACAAGGCCAGAAGTTGATTTTTTGAAAAGATCAATAAAATTGATAAACCACTGGCAAATTTAACAAAGGAAAAGAGAGAGAGAATACAAGTAACATGAATAAGAAAGGAAATGGGTGACATCACAACAGAACCAACTGAAATAAAAAGGATAATATCAGGATACTAT
>NW_006930824.1:0-803 GCF_000298275.1 Orycteropus afer afer
CCCCGCCCTGGGCTGCAGCTGAGACATTGCTAACACCAGGAGGCTGGTTCAAACCCACCAGCCACTCCTCGGAAGGAAGATTGGGCAACCTACTTCCGGAGAGATACGCCTCAGAGAACCCCTCCAGGTGCAGACTCGAAGGATTCCCCTCCAGGGAAGTTCCAGCTTCTGCAGTGACCCACGTCCTGCAACCAAACGCATGGATTTCTGAGGGCCAGGCTGCAGGCTGGGGGAAGATGTCACCAAGCGGATCCCTGAATTTCATCCCTCGATGTGCCACCCCTCCCCGGCTTCGCCTGTCTGACCAAAGCAGCCCCCTAAAGCCGCAGCCTGCGACACATAGGCCATCTCAACCTGCCTTGGGCACCTCTGCCCCCAGTGGTAGGTAGCCTTTGCTGGAGCCTCCCGCGCTGAACTCTGTGTCACCCCAGAGCTGCATGTCCCCAGCCTGAGCTCCTCACGCTTGGTCCCCCCCAGGCTGCTCTGCAGCAGCGCCCAGGACGAGACCTTTCGGGGAGACGAAGCCGTTCTGGGGTTAGACGGGTTCCGTTCCCGGCCAGTGCACCTCAGAGCCACCCGTCAGTCGGTGGCTTTCTCTCTAGAGAATCAAAAGGTCGCTGGTTTGAACCCACCAGCTGCTCCACGGGAGACATGAGGCAGTCTGCTTCTAAGACTACGGCCTTGAGAATCCAATGAGGCAGTTCTGCCCTGTCCTATAGGGTCACTATGAGTCCGAATGAAGTCCCCGCAGTGGGTTTGGCTTTTTGTTTGTGTCTTTCTTTCATGATGCAAACACTGAGCAT
>NW_006930824.1:3718-4631 GCF_000298275.1 Orycteropus afer afer
GCGGTAGCACGTGTGTGTTTGTGTGAAAAGCATCGCACGGTGGCTGCCCCTTGAGGGGGAAGACCTAAAATGCTCTCAGCTCAGTGGGGCGTGTATGGGCATCCCTCCACTCTTGTTCCTAAATTCAGGGCCTTTCAGGGTGTGCTGTGGGACACTGAAATCTAGTGTGGCCTACAGCTCAGTACTGAGGACTCCAAACTGGGGACCAAATAAACCCCCGAGTGAGGGCAGCCAGAAAGACGAGACCTGACCGGAGACAAGAATTATTTAACGTTTTGAGACTCTTTTCCTTAATGCAAAATGTCGGTATTTCCTCCCTCTGCTCCTCATCAAAGCACTTTATTACTTGACTGATAGAACCGGAAGGTAGTAATGACTTGGACCACACCTGCCTTCAAAGGAAATCACGTTTATTAGCTTGCTGCATCAGGGGAGGCTGGATGGGGGCGCTGTGGGCGTCTGGAAAGAGAGGGCCTGGGACAGGGTTTCCGCCCGGACTCTGGGGAGGGGCCAGGGCAGGAGACCAGCTCTGGGCAGCTGCCTTCAGGAACTGGGGGCCCCAGCAACTTTATCCAGGAGGCGGGAGGGAGAAAAGAAGGGGGACTGGGGAAGTTCTTAGTGAAAAGCAGCAAAGACCAGAGGAAGACTTAGTTACCCTGCAGCTGTGGTGCAGCCTTGGCAGAAACAATGTTCTCTGTGGGCTTGGCCACTGTCCCGGTTTGTGTCTGCTAGGTACATCGCGGTCTGATTGTCAGTGGGGCTGGCTTGGCTTTCTAGGCCAGACATGCTACAGAAACACGGACTTGAAGGGCTTCGGAAATACTGCCACTCCTCGGAATGAAGGTTGGGCAATCTACTTCCGTAGTCATACTGCTTTGGAAACCCAAGGAGGGGTCACTATGAGTCGGGGCCG
>NW_006930825.1:0-1403 GCF_000298275.1 Orycteropus afer afer
ATGAAAGAGGGGGAGGCCTTTAACGAGATGATTGATATGGTGGCTGCGATGATGGGCTCAAGTATAGCAGGGATTGTGGGGCTGGCATGGGATCGGGCAGTGTTTCGTTCTGCTGTGCATTGGGTCGCTATGAGTCAGAAACGACTTGATGGCACTTAACAACAACAACAACAAGGCATTTAACTGCTAACCAGAAGGCTGGTGTTTCAAACCCAGCAGCCATTCCTCAGAAGGAAGATTGGCTAATCTACTTCCATAGAGATACTGCCTCAGAAACCCAAGGAGGAGTCACTATGGGTAGGAAATGACTCAACAGCAATGAGTTTTTTTTTTTTTGTTTTGTTTTTTGTTTTTGGAAGTATTAACTTTATATAGAAATTTGAATGATTTTATTAAATTAATGATATTGAGATGGAAAGGTTATCCTGGATTATTAGGACAGTCCTAGATTAATTTCCAGGCAGGAACTGGGGGAAGAGCTGGGGACGAGACAGAGCCATGGGATCCAGGTTAAGGGGCTAGGGAGACAGACCCCATACCCAGAGGAAAGGAGTGGGGGAAGAGCCAGGAATGAGACAGAGCCATGGAATTCAGGTAAGGGGAGGGCAGAGCGATTTTGAACAGCTAAAGGAGACAAACTTGTCAGTCAGTTTTTGTACTATGGTGGCTTGTGTGTTGCTGTGAGTCTTGAGGCTGTGCCAAGGTGTCTCAAATGCCAGCAGGGTTGCACATGGTGCACAAGTTTCAATGCAGCTTAGAGTGAGACAGACTAGGAAGAAGGAAGGGTCCATCCACTTCTCCAAGAATTGGCAAGGAAAAACCTTATGAATAGCAGAGAAACGCTGTCTGATACATTACTGGGCAACTTTATTTATAGCCTGGAAACATTGTCCGATACAGTGCAGGAAGACAAGCCCTTAGGTCAGAAGACACTCAAAATACAACTGGGAAACAGGTGCATCATCAGAATAGAACCAACTTTAATGATATGGATAAAGTGAAGCTTTCAGGACCTTCATTTTCTAATGTGGCACAACTCAAATTGAAGAGAAACAGCTGCATACATCCTTTCATAATCAGAACATGGAATGTAAGAATTATGAATCTAGGAAAACTGGAATTCATCAAAAATGAAATGGAATGCATAAAGATTGATACTCTAGGCATTAGTAAGCTGAAATGGACCAGTTTGGGCTATTTTGAATCAGACAACCATATGATCTACTGCTTTGGTTGAAGAATGACAATTTGAAGATGAATGGTGTGGAACTCATCATCACATAGGCTGTTTCAAGATCTGTCCTGAAGGACAGTGCTGTCAGTGATAGGATAATATCCATACCCCTACAAGGAAGACCAGTTAATACTGCAATTATTCAAATTTATGCACCAAACACCAAAGC
>NW_006930825.1:3355-4579 GCF_000298275.1 Orycteropus afer afer
AATTCCAGAACATTTAATTGTACTCAAGAACCTGTGCATAGACCAAGAACCTGTCATTTGAACAGAATAAGGGGACACTGTATGGTTTAAAATCAAGAAGGGAATGTATCAAGGTTGTATCCTTTCACAATACTCATTCAATCTATATGCTGAGCAAATAATCTGAGAAGCTGGAAAATATGAAGAAAAACATAGCATCAGGATTGGAAGAAGAAGCATTAAAACCTGTGATACACTCCCAACACAACTTTGCTTGCTGCAAGGGAGGATGAGTTGAAGCACTTAGTGATGAAATTGAAGAATACAGTCTGCAGCATGGATTACATCTCAACGTAAAGAAAACAAAAATCCTCACAACTGGACCTATAACCAGTATCATGATAAATGAAGAAAAGATTGAAGTTGTCAAAGACTTCACATTGCTGGTTCTACAATTGATGCAAATGGAAGCAGCAGTCAGGACATCAGACAATGTGTAGCACTGGGAAAATCATCTGTAAAAGACCTCTTTCAAGTGCTGAAGAGCAAAGATGTCTCCTTGAGAAATAAGATGCACCTGACACAAGCCATGCTATTTTCAGTCACCTCATATGCATGTGAGACCTGAACAATGAATAAGGAAGACTGAAGACAAATTGATGCTTTTGAGTTGTGACGTTAATGAAGAATGCTGAAAGTACCATGGAGTGCTGAAAGATCTAACAAATCTGTCCTGGAGGAAGTGCAGCCAGAATGCTCCTTTGAAGCAACAATGGCCAAACTTTGTTTCACCTACTTTGGTCATGTTGTAAGAAGGCACCATTTCCTGGAGAAGGATGTCATACTTGGTAAGACAGATAGGCAACAAAAGAGGGGAAGACCCTCAGGGAGATGGATTGACACAGTTGCTATGGTAATGGGCTCAAGCATACCAAGGATAGTGGAGCTGGTGTGGGCCTGGGCATTGTTTCATTCTGCTGTGCAGATGGTCATTATGAATCAGAGACAACTTGATGGCACCCATCAAAACAACAACAACAAATTCATGTAAATGTATCTTTTTCTTTTTAAATTGTGATTTGGGTGAAAGTTTACAGAGCAAATTTACTTTCCATACAGCAGTTCACATACACTTTGTCTCATGACATTGACTACAATTTACCCCAATACAGCAGCTCCCCTCCCACTTCCTCCCCATAGTTACTTCTTCTCTGTGTCCATCCCTCCATGCACCCCTGCCCCCTG
>NW_006930826.1:0-1076 GCF_000298275.1 Orycteropus afer afer
TGTTTTTAAATTTATAAAGGCTTGCTTTATGGCCTAACATATGGTCTGCCATGGAAAATGTTCCATGTGCATTGGAAAAGAATGTATATTGTGCTCTTGTTGGGTGAAGTGCTCTGTAGATGTCTACAAGGTCAAGTTAGAGGATTGTATTGTTTAGCTCTTCTGCATCTTTGTTGAATTTCTTTCCAGTTGTTCTATCTTGCATTGAAAGTGGTGTATCAAAATCTCCCACTATGACTGTGGAGTCATCTGTTTGACTTTTCAACCCTTTTAAAATCTGGTTTATGTATTTTGGAGCTCTTTCATTGGGTCCACATATATTTATTATGGCTATATCTTCATGCTCAATTGATTCTTAAATCATTCTATAATGTTCTTCCTTGTCTCATATGGTGGTTTTTGTCTTAAAGTCAATTTGATCAGAAATTAAAATTTCCACTCCTGCTCTTTTCTGGTTGCCATTTGCTTGATATATCTTTTTTCAACCTTTGATTTTTAGTCTGTTTTTGTCTTTGTTTCTAAGGTGTGTCTCTTGTAGGCAGCATATTGATGGGTTGTGTTTTCTTTCCCAATCTGCAGCTCTCCGTCTCTTGAATGGTGCATTTAATCCATTAACATTCAATGTGATTATTGACAAGTATGAATTGGTTGCTGTCCTTTTGCTATGTGTGTTTTCATGGTGTGCCTGGTTTCTTTGTTTCATATTATTTTCTGTGCTGAGCTCATTATGTTTATGAATCATGTTATCATTTCCTTTGTTGCTGTTGTTTTAGTATTTGTTGACTATTGCCCTTTTTTTTATTGTGATGTGAAGGTTTATCATTTTTCTTTGAGCTTACCCGATAATTTATAATTTTCTCCCCGAGATTAGAACAGTCCATTCTATCTTTCAATTCTTTTGACTTCCTCACCATTTAAAAGTTCTGTAACTACACAGTATTTCCCCTCTTTTTTGCTTTTAGTTGTCCTCACTTGCCAAATGATGTTTCTGTTTCCATTTACAATCTTGTAAGCTTATTTTACTTTGGATATGTCCATAGCTGTGGTTTCTAGGTTATGTCATCTTATGTATTAAT
>NW_006930826.1:2366-4290 GCF_000298275.1 Orycteropus afer afer
AAGTAAAAGCAAATGGACAAAAAGTACACAGTGTAATCACAGTGGAACATTAACTAAAAAAAGAAAAAATGGATAAAGAACAAAAAGAACAACTACAACAACAAAAAAAAAAACTGAATGTGAAATATCTGGAGAGAGAGCAATAAGAGATAAAAAGTAGAAAAAGAGAATAATGAAGAAAAAAATGGGAAAAACATAAAAAGAGAAACAAGGAATGGGTTTAACCACGAGAAAGAAAAAAAAATGCAATGAGGAACAGGGGAAAGAAAAAAAGGTCAAAACTAAAACCTGAAAGGGAAGAATAAAGCATAATAGTGAAAAGAACAATAATAATAATAGTAGTAGTTTTAAATAACACAAAAGCTAGTAAGTTCAAAAACTGAAAACAGAAAAAAAAAAAAAACAGGTCAGGGCAGGGCAAGGCACCCAAGTTCCATCTGAGCACACAGACTGGGATGGAATTTCTGCCAATCCAGAAAGTGGGTGGGAGTGAGGGATGACTGCACCTCCGTTCACCAAGAGGGTGTGCAGTATAAGAGTAACAAGGAGAATGTCGCACCTTTCCAGTTGTCCAGGCCTGAATGTCCTTGGGGTTACTGGCATGTGGACCCTGTTCTTTAGTCCCTGGAATCTGGGAGAATGCTGTCAGTTTAAATATCCAAAATGGTCAAGCCACTTTTAAACATTCAAAATGGCTGCACCCTCTGGAGAGAGAGAAGTGCACAGTTCAGCCCACCTTCCTCTTCACTGCTTCCCCTTTTATTCCCCAGCCACAAGAGCAGTCCTCCAAGCAGTCCCTGGCTAGTAGAGCTGATTTTTAAGTTAATTCTTAGCTCCTGCCACCATTCAGCAATATCTAAGCTGTCTGTGCATCAGGATAGCTGCCAGACCGCAGCTTTGTGTGTCTCCTTTTTGGTGGTTTCATGCAAATTCTTCTGGTAGTTGGAGTTTAGTCCACTTCCGTATCCTTCCTTTCAAGGCTCAGGAGTCCAGGACTATCATCTGTATCTGTGTTAATTGGTTCTCCTTTTCTTTGTTGAAGAGGGTCTGTGCAGTCTTTCTGTGTATTCTGCCATCTTACCAGAACTCCTCCATTGTATTTTTGAAAATTTTCAGTTTTCCTATTTTTGTACTTTATATATTCCATGTTCTGATTGTTAATGAATGTTTGTAGCTGTTTTTTCCCATTTCAGAGTGGTTAGCCGTGGTAGCCAAGCATCATATATTTCTTCTGGTCTCAGGGTTATGGAGGCTGGAGTTCTTATGCTCCATTAGTCCTCTGGACTAATTGTTTTATTATGTCTTTGGTTTTCTTCACCTTCCTTGCTCTATATGGGGAGAGACCAATTATTGATCCTTAGGTAGCTGGTCACAAACTTTTAAGACCCCAGTTGTTACTCAGCAAAGTAGGGAGTAAAATATTGTCTTTATGCACTATGTTGTGCCAATTGACCTTGGTGTACCCCAAGACTATGGTCCTGAGCCTCCAGACCTAGAGATCCCTTCCCTAGAGTTGTTTACCTGTGACTAAGATGATTTCACAACTTTGTCTCCTGTATGTTCTACTACATTCATGAATATATTTGAATCATATATAAATACATAGCCACTGTCTAGCCACTGTAAAGATAGCCACTGTCTAACCCAGTAGCAGGCCGGAAGAGCAGGAGAAAGGGGTATAACCCAGTCACTAGTGCTCAGACAGCTCCCTTGTTACCCTCCTGAGAGGGACCAGGTCTCCGGGAGCAAGGTAAGCACGGGCGGGCTGGTGCTTACTCACTGATCTGCACTGAACACTTTCCCTTGTTACCCTCCAGAGGGGGACCGGGTCTCCGGGAGCAAGGTAAGCATGGGCGTAGCACAGAGTAGCAGGCCGGAAGAGCAGGAGAAAGAGGTAAAACCCAGGGAGCCAAAGAGAAGAGCA
>NW_006930827.1:0-495 GCF_000298275.1 Orycteropus afer afer
GACTTCATTTACTGAGCAAGAGCCACTTCCTCCTTCTCCAGCAATGGGCCAATGATAAAAAAAACCACCAACAAGAGCCTGAACAGCCTTTGGCTGCTCTTCATAAACAGTTAACAGAGATCTAAATACAACAATGCCACAATGCCTCGGAAACAACAGACCATCACAGTCCACACAAAGAAGAAAGATAAAGTGGTAGAAACAAAGGAGCAGGATACAGACCCAGAATACATCCCTGAGGAAGAAGCAACATTGGCACTCTCTGATAAGGAATTCAAAAGAATTATATTTACGTATCTTCAAAGGATTGAGACAGACCAAAGAAAACACAGAAAAAATCCTTACAAGAATTTTGGAAGAAAATATAAGAACAAAATGACAAAATAAATGAAAAATTAGAAATTATTCTAAATCTACAGATAGAAATTCAAAAGATAAATACTAAATTGTCAGAAATAGATAACACATTGGAAGGGCAAAGGAGAAGAATTGATG
>NW_006930827.1:3390-4214 GCF_000298275.1 Orycteropus afer afer
TAGTTATTTTTGAAGAATTATAAGTAAATAATTTACATAATATTTGTATACACTTATAATTATTTTTACTGAAGTATTATTCTTTTTAAGCTGAGTTATCATTTTAGTCTTTTTGATTATGGGAAAGCAATGGCTCAAGCACTCTTAAAAGAAAAATTATTTTCTCTATATTGTTAGGAACAACTAAGGCAGACAAACTTGTCTGTCAGTTTGTTCTCTTGTGGTTGTATAAATGTTGTTGTTAGGCTGGAGTTGTTGCAAAATGCCAGCAGAGTTACCAGTGGTGGACAGGTTTCAGAGGAGCTTCCAGGCTAAGACAGACTCAGAAGAAGGAAGAGGCCATCCACTTCTCAAACAATTGGCCAGTGAAAACCTTATGAATAGCAGTGAAATTCTGTCAGATATATTACTGGAAAACTTTATGAAAAGCCCTGAAATATTGTCTGATATAGTGCCATATCAGGTCAGAAGATAATCCCATCAGGTCAAAAGGCACTCAAAATTTGACTGGGGAAGAGCTGACTCCCCAGAGCAGAGACAACCTTAACAATATGGACAGAGTAAAGCCTTTGGAACTTCCCTTGGCTGATGTGGCATGATTCAAACTGAGCAGAAACAGATGCAAACATCCATTAATAATTGGAACATGGAATGTACTAAGTATGAATTTAGTAAAATTGAAAGTTGTCAAAAATGAAATGGAATGCATAAAGATCACTATTCTAGGCATTCTTGAGCTGAAATGGACTGTTTTTGGCCATTTTGAATCAGATCTATGATTTACTATGTTTGTTGTTGTTGTTATGTGCCGTCAAGTCAAACCC
>NW_006930828.1:0-1376 GCF_000298275.1 Orycteropus afer afer
GTACACGTGGACTTCACCAGATGGAACACACAGGAATCAGATTGACTACATCTGTGGCAAGAGGCGGTGGAAAAGCTCAATATCTTCAGCCCTCAGACATAGGTGGAGGGATATTGGCCCTATAATTTTGTAGCATGAAGAAGCACAACAAAACGCATGTTTTCTTGGAGCAATTGAGTCCCATGAGAAAAGGGAGGAGAAAGAATCTAGGCCTTACCTAGTCACTTTTTGTTCCCAAGTGGGGTAGTTACATTTGTGTGTCAACTTGGCTGGACCTGGTTGAGTGGCTGAACAGCTGGATGAAGTTATTCCCCATGGTAAGATTGGTAGTTAACTCCATGGTGGAATGTATTGGAGAAGCTGAGTAGCTGCTTTAGGGATGTGGTCTGCTTCTTGTATATAAGAAGCAGCTTTGGGAATGGTCTCTAGCTTATGGCATGCTTGAGTCCTGCATATAGCTGTGTCACGGTTCAGCAGCCTGCCATGCTCTGCTGACCTTGGGACTTTCAATGGATTTGAATTAATGGACTGCCATATGGTTTGGTAACATCGGGACTGTGCTTTTTTACTTGTCAACCTTAGACTTGTCAGCCTCAGCAGCTGGGAGTTGTCTGAGTGAAGAAAAGCTTCTAGCTTCAGTGGGCCGGGAGCAGGACGCAGAGCTGAAGACCAAGGTGGAGGGGCTTTCACACAGCCCCTAGACCCTACCACTTGGAACATGCACTTCTAGCCTCCCGAACTATAAGAAAATAAATGCTTGTTTGTTCCAGCCATCCCATTTGTGGTATATTCCTGTCAGAGCAGCACTAGGTAACCAAAACATCAAGTTTGCCAGACAAATAATTTACTTCTCCTGTGAAAGGAATATGTGAAGGGGAAGAATGAGATCAAAAGTATTACACTAATTGATGAAGCCAGGGGAAAACTGATCCACTGCCATGGAAATATTTATTTTTCTAGTTCAGGCCACTATGATATATTTGTTTGAGGGTCAGGGGAGAAAGAAGAGTTAAGAAGGAGGGGAGTTACTCTCATACACTGCTGGTGGGACTGTAAAATGGTACAACCATTGTGGAAAACAGTATGGCAATTTCTTCGAAAGTTAGAATTAGAAATATCACTTGACCCAGCCATTCCATTACTAGGTATATACCCTAAAGAAGTGAGAGCTATGACAAGAACAGATATATGCACACCCATGTTCCTCGCAGCACTATTTACAATAGCCAAAAGATGGAAACAACCTAGATTCCATCAACTGAGGAATGGATAACCAAACTATGGTAAATACACACAATGGAATACTATGCAACACTGAAGAATAATGTAGAATCTGCAAAACACCACATAACGTGGATGAACTTGGAGGACATTAT
>NW_006930828.1:2826-4362 GCF_000298275.1 Orycteropus afer afer
TAGGGTTAAAGAGGAGTAAAGAAAATGTCTCAGATATTTCCAGGTGTTATAAAGAGCAATAGGAGGAGATACTAATGATTGGGAGAGAGATGGAAGAAAAATTGGTAATGAAATTTTCAGATGAAATATAATTCCTTCAAGGCTGCATGTCTGTCTTTACCTATTGCTCCTTGAAAAATATCACTTTCACAAAAGCACTTTTTAAAAGAATGCATTTTTCAGATAAAATTGGAGAGTAGTTTCAATCAAAGGGTTCAAACAGAGTTAGAAAATATATCATCTCAATCCTTCCATCTTTAAAAATACTCCTAAGCAGCCCACTACCTCAGGAAGATAAAAATCCATACTATATTTAGAGATCTCCAGATAAATATTTCACACATCATCTCAGTAACTAATTTCAGCACACACAAATTCCTTTTTTCAGCTAAATTCATTACTATTCAGACCTTCACAGGGATTTCTTCTTTAAAGAATAAAAAAGGTAAATTAATTTAATCTACAACCTAAATTTTTCTTTTTCTTTTCTCACAGAAGATAGGCGATTATATGGGCTGGTAGTAAAATGCCCTGTCAAGCTCAAGCTCTCCAGCAAATACTCTCACAAAAAGATGTACAAAAGTAGGAAGTTGCCTGAAAAGAAAAAGAATAGAAAGAACATCACTCTTCATCATTGTTGCTTGACAGATTTGGTGTAGATGCAGGATTTATAATGTTGGAGTGAATTGTTTGACTTTGTAGAAATCAATGAAAGTAAAATTCAATTTAAACTTTTTATTAAAGTAACATAAAATTTAAGATGGGCCTTTCCTGTCACAGTAAATCAAGACTGGTGAGGATTACAAGAGGTACAACCAGAAGGTCATCATTCTGATACATGAATTACACCCATGAAAGTAGCTGCAGCAGTACTGAGAGAGAGTTATTAGCATGACCAAATCAATTAAACAATATATATCAATTATTTAAACAACTGAAATCTGGGCAGCAGCCATGTTGTACACTGTCCTTTTCAAACAGAATGATACAGTTTGAGTGCTGGCTTGAGTGCACACTTGTGGCATGATGGTAAACTGGCCCAAGCTGCCAGCTCACTCCCCTGAACTCAATCCATGAAACAAAACAAAATATAACAGAATAAAAGCAAATAACACAAAACAAAAACAGCCAAGAAGGAATTTCATACATTTAGGAAGCTATCATAAACTCCAACAAGAGACCCCCTGAGAAGCTAGAAAGTTGAGTGGGAAGGAAATGGCAGCCCAAACTCACCAAGGGATTTATAAACCAAGTCTTGTCTTTTGTCCCTGAATACTCATTACAAGACAAGACAGCAAATAAGCTTAGAAGGAAAAATGATTTTTGAAGGGCACAAGTGCTATAAAGTGAAAGATAGTAAACAATAGACCATAGTCTCAGGGGACATCAAGCTCAACTGGCATAACATACTATACAAAACATTGTTCCACCTCCTACTTTGGCGAGTAGCGACTGGGATCTTAAAAGCTAGCAAGCTGCCATCTAGATGCAATGATG
>NW_006930829.1:0-681 GCF_000298275.1 Orycteropus afer afer
TATAAATTGGCCTCTGATCACTGCTTTTGCTGTGTCCCAAAGATTTTTGTATGTTGTGTTTTCTTTCTTGTTTGATTCAAGGAATTTTTGAATTTCAATTTTGATTTCTTCTCTTACCCAATCTTTCTCAAGCACGGTGTTTTTCAGTTTCCATGTGTTTACTCTTTTCCAGTTGATCTTAGTATAGTTGATTTCTAATTTGGTAGCATGATGATCTGAGAAGATGCTTTGGCAGTATTTTGATGTTTTTAAATTTATTAAGGTTTGCTTTATGGCCTAACATATGGTCTATCCTAGAAAAAGTTCCATGTGCACTGAAGAAGAATGTATATTGTGCTGCTATTGGGTGAAGTGCTCTATAGATGTCTATAAGGCCAAGCTGGTGGATTGTATTGTTTAGCTCTTCTTCATCTTTGTTGAGTTTCTTTCCAGTTCTATCTTTCAAAGAAAGTGGTGTATTAAAGTCTCCGACTATGACTGTGGGGTCATCTATTTTGCTTTTCAACTCTTTTAATGTCTGATTTATGTATTTTGGGGCTCTTTCATTGGGTCGATAAATATTTATTACGGTTATATCTTCATGTTTAATTGATCCTTTAATCATTATATAATGTCCTTCTTTGTCTCATATGGTGCTTTTTGTCTTAAAGTCAATTTGATCAGAAATTAGTATTGCCACTC
>NW_006930829.1:3536-4421 GCF_000298275.1 Orycteropus afer afer
AACCTTCCAAGGAGTGGCTGATGGGTTTGAACCACTAAAAAGATAGCACTAAAATTTACAAACTGTAAATTATGTAGAAATTAATTTATCAAATAATTTACAACCATTATTACAGAATTATGGACAAGAATAAAGGAATTATGAGAAGACAAGAATATCTTAATAGAAGGAAAGATAGTTCACATTTTTAAATAGCACAACTTGTTACAAAGATAGTGATTCCCCTACATTTCAGTTGCTTCTTGCATATGCAAGGTTGTGTGTTTGTGTAACTTTAAAAACTTAAACTTATTGTGAAAAAGAAGACACAGAGAGGAAAGTTATTCTACAAGGTATGAGATATACTACAAAAACCTAGCAAGGAAAACAGACAGGAAAATCAGGGCACTGTGGTTTATAGCATTAAGTGATATCCCATCCTGGGGTGAGCTGGGGAATACATTATATAAATTTCCATCGACCCAACTCTATTCATAGAAAATCTTCTAAAGGCAATGCTAGACTCCCAGAAGAAAAAAGTGAGATGACTATAGAATTGAGTTGTGAATAAAATATACATTATTTTTGAGCCTTAAAAAAATGATAGCGGAGTTCTGGCAAGATGGCGGATAGGCAAAAGGACAGCACAGACGCTCTAAAACAAAGAAAAGGGAAACCAATTAACACAGACACAGAAGATAATCTTGGACCCCTGAGCCTTGAAGGGAAGGATATAATAGTGGACTAAACCCCAACTAGCAGAAGAATTTGTGCAAAAATACCAAAAAAGGAGACACATGGAGCTGCAGTTAGGCAGCGGCCTGAGCGACCCTGATGCCACAGACGACAGGGCTTGGAGATTCCCGAGTGGTGGTAGGACCTAAGAATTAACCCAAAAATCACCCT
>NW_006930830.1:0-1340 GCF_000298275.1 Orycteropus afer afer
GGTAACTATGGGGAGGAAGTGGGAGGGGAGCTGTCGTATTGTAAATTTTGGTCAATGACATGAGACAAAGTATATGTGAACTGCTGTATGAGAAGTGAATTTACTCTGTAAATCTTCACCCAAATCAAAATAAAACTAAAAAAAAAAAAGGGGCAGAAGACATGAATAGACACTTCACCAAAAAGGATGTTCAGGCAGCCAACAAACATATGAAGAAGTGCTCATGATCATTAGCCATTAGAGAGATGCAAATGAAAACAACAATAAGATACCATCCTGCCCTAGCACTAGTAGCTAAGTTCAATTACAATAACAATTGTAATAACATGATAACGATTGCTGGCAAGAAGGTTGAGAGATTGAGACTCTGATACACTGCTGTTCGGACTGTCAAATGGTCTAACCATTGTGCAAAGCAGTATGGCTATTCCTTAAAAAGTTGGAATTAGAAATATCAGTTGAGCCAGTGATTCCATTACTAGGTATATATCCTAAAGAAGTGAGAGCCATGACAAGAGCAGATATATGCACACCCATGTTCATCGTAGCACTATTTACAATAACCAAAAGATGGAAACAACTTAGGTGTCCATTAGCTGAGGAATGGATAACCAATCTATGGTACATACACACAATGGAATACTATGCAACCCTAAAGGATAACGTAGAATCCACAAAACACTTCATAATGTGGATGAACTTGGAGGACATTATGCTGAGTGAAATAAGTCAATCACAAAAGGACAAATATTGTATTAGTCTGTTATTGTAAAATTCAAGGAGAGGTTTATATGTGGAAGGAAATTTTCTTTGTTGGTGACCAGGGGTGGGAAGGTAGAGTAGGGAACACTCTTAGACAGGTAGAGATAAGTATTGATTTGGGTGAAGAGAAGGGCAGTGTACCAAATGTGAGTGATAAACATGGTGGCATTGAGGGACAGGAAGACAAAGAGAGGTACATGGGAGGTACAGACAACAAAGATGAACCCTTTTGCACATACAGTACTGCATTGTCAGTGAAGTTGAACATGGGTATACAGGTGGATAGATGGGTGGACAGGCTGAACTATTAGGTATGTCTGTGCAGTGGGGAGTGTACCGAAAACCATGTGTAGTGTTGGCAGACAATGGTTCTACAAGTTTATTTGTATTTTCTGTAAGAATTCCCAGATATATAGTAGAGCTGACAAGGGACAAGGTTGTAGTCACGGCTTGGTCACAGCCAGCTACCCAGAGGGACAGAGTAGTTGAACTTGTGGTTCGGGACCATAGTCGCAGGGTACATCAAGCTCAATTGGCATAACATACTACAGAAAACATTGTTCCACCTCCTACTTTGG
>NW_006930830.1:1653-4315 GCF_000298275.1 Orycteropus afer afer
AGGGGGATCTATGTAGGGGATCCTGGACAGAGAGGGAGAACAATGTAGAACAAAACTCAAAATCATTTGAGGGGAAGGCAGGAAGGGGGACCAGGTTTGCTGGTCTGATAGAGGTTGGTGGAACCGCTGAGACTATGTCCCCTAGCTGCCCTTCAGGTCTGGAATTGAACCCACACCTGTGGCTTCCTGCCAAACAAATGATAGGCAAAAGAGTTGAACGTTTACCTGAAGGAGATATACTCCTTGGAGAGAACAATCATGGGAAATTGCATAGGAAGACAGCTCAAGGGGCAGGAATGCATGGAGTGATGGACACAGGGGAGAGGTAACTATTGGGAGGAGGTAGGAGGGTAGCTGTTGCATTGGGATAAATTGTAATCAATGTCATGAGACAAAGTGTATGTGAACTGCTGCATGGAAAGTGAATTTGCTCTGTAAACTTTCACCTTAATCACAAAAACAAACAAACAAACCCATATATACAAAAAGTTCAGAAATAGCCAAATATACATTAAAAAACAAAACAAAAAGCCTGTTTCATCAAGTCATTTCCAACTCATAGAGACCCCAAGGTGTGCTAAGGCTATAAATCATTATGGAAATAGATTGCCTCATCTTCCTTCCACTGAGCAGCTGGTGAGTTTGAATTGCCCACCTTCTGTTTATCATCCTCATGCTTTAACCACTGCATCACCAGAGCTTCTTCAAATATTCGTTGGATTTTAATACTTATTAAATGCAGCATCTTCAAACAGTGGAGGAGAGAATCTTTTGTAAATTGTTTTGAGACAACTGAGAATTGAAAATACCCATTTATGGACCCCATTAATTCTTCTCATACCATGTATCAGGACAAACTACAAATTGATCAATGGTTCAAGTGTTAAAAATAGGACAATGCAAATAGTTTAAATATCTATCATTGGAGAAGTGGTTGGATAAAACTGTGGTATATCCACACAATGAAGTTCTGTGCAAGTACAATAAAGAGAAAGTTCACTCTACTGATATAGAGAGATCTCTAGTATGTGTATATATGTGTGTGTGTATATATATATATATATATATATATATATATATAGTAAAGTGAGTATGGTAAGTTGCAGGACAGCATGTAGCATATGCTATCATTTGTTAAAAAAAGGAAATATATTGTGCTACATCTGTGTTTTCATAAAATAGAAAAAAAATCCACACAAAAAAGAAAATAAAAAAAAAAACACTGCCATTGAGTCACTTATGACTCATGCCACTCTATAGAACAGAGTAGATCTTCCACAGAAGCTTTCCAAAACTATAAATCTTTTGTTTACAATTTTTTTTTTAAACAAGAAAAGATGAGCAGAGCACCTCATCTTTGTCCCAAAAATGCAGCTGGTGGAATCAAACCACTGACGTGTTGGTTAGCAGCCCAGTACTTTAAGCACAGTGCCACTAGAACTCCTTTTTTAGTCATCTATAGATAGAAACACTGTATTGGATGTGGAGATTTTACCTTCATTTTAAGTATACACTATTTTTATATGGAAAGGATCAGAGGCTTAAGTTCCATATCATTTTGTAATGAAATGTAACTTTAGCTGAATGAATAATAGTTTTTATTTTAACGTTTTTTTCCCTTCAACATTTCTTCTAGTAATGCCATTGGATACATGGGGATTTCTGGGTTGCTGTATTGTTCTGTTTCTTCATCTAGGTTTTAGTTATATGTTGTTCACTTTTTAATTGGTGTAACTCTATATTTGTTTATTTTCCTTTTATTCATGTGTAATAAATAATAAAAAATAAAAATATTAAAAAGAATAATATATGTTCATCTAACAAATTAGCATTAAAGTATATAAAGTAAGAATTTTGAGTGTGGATATAAGAGGTTTCTAAATTTAAGTTACAGCTTTCAACACTGCTATCTCATAAATTAAGGAGCTCTGATGGTGTACTCGCTAAGGCATTCAGCTGTTAACCAAGAAGTCACTGGTTCAAACCTACCAGCTGCTCCAAGGAAGAAAGATGAAGTAGTCTGCTTCTGTAAAGATTTAAAGCCTTTAAAATCCTATGTGGCAGTTCTATTCTGTCATATAAACTTATGAGTTGGAATCTTCTCCATGACAGTGGGTCTAGTGTTTTTGGTCTCATAAATTGGTAAATCAAACAGATTTTTAAAAAAATCAAGTTTTTTTTTTTTTTTTGAAGGGGAAACCTTTTACTGGCACAGTTATTCCTTTCCTTGTTAAATTGACTGACATAAAGCAGTGATTTTTAGAAACAGAAAAAGTTGTTTCTTCTAAACTAGTTTTACCAAGGGATTAGAGCTCAGTCAGTCATATGGGCCATTTAGGTTTTCTTTTTAAGGCAGCATATTAGGATATGTAGTGTGCAACTAGCGCAGCAGTTCTAATAAGAGTTATAATTGTTCATTTATATATTCAGCTGAAGTATATTTTAAATAAAACTTGTATTAAACAAAATCATGCTATAGAAAAGACTGAAGGGGTATGCAGCAGTGGAAGGTTTTATAGATTTAGGGGCCCCAGGAGAAAGTGGCTTTCTTGGATTGTTTGTCTTTCTGTTATTGAGGTTTTGGAGTTTTCTATAAATTCTAGAGATAAGTCCCTTGTCAGATATGTTATTACCAAATATTTTTTCCCAATCTGTAGGTTCT
>NW_006930831.1:0-2520 GCF_000298275.1 Orycteropus afer afer
TTTTTTTGCAATTTTTGTTTTGCAGTAATACTTAAAGGAGAAATTCATGTAGGAAGGAAATGGCTGCCTTTTTAGTGGAAAAATCAATATCATTTGCATTACTCATTATTAATGTGTAAGGAGCTCTGGTGGTATAGTGGATAAGGCATTTGGCTGCTAACCAGCAGGCCATTGGTTCAAACCCACCAGCTGCTCCATGGAAGGAAGATGGGGCAATCTACTTCCATAAAGATTTACAGCCTCAGAAACCCAATGGGGGTTGCTATGAGTCAGATTTGACTCGATGGCAGTGAGTTTGCTTTGGTTTTGTATTGTCATTGGAGCTGATGAGGAAGGAATACACAGTCCCAGCAGGATCCCAACATTTGGACATTTTCTACTGGACAGGTTGGAAAATCCCATTGGACTGTGATAGAGATGGAGAATGTGGTTGCACCTGAGAAGAAGGAATGAGCAGAATGATAGAGCTTAGTGATATGGGGAGAGAGTTTTTTATTTTATGATTGTAGCCTCTACCCAAGTTATTCATTTCAGATTATTTATTCAACAAATATCTGTGGATATTGTACTATTTCCTACCCTCTGTTCTAGGGACTAGAGCTGCTGGTGCCCTGGGGCTGTGTTGTTAGTGTCTCCTGAGTCAGCTCTGGCTGATAGCAACCCCATGTGTAACAATGAAACATTGCCTGGCTTTGCATTATCCTATCATTGTTGGTATGCTTGAGAAGTTCATTGTCACCACTATTGTGTATTCTGAGTACCTTGCAACCAAGGGACCTTATCTTCCAGCACTATATCAGACTATGTTCTTTTGTAATCCAAAGGATTTACATTTGCTAATTTTCAGAAGTAGATCACCAGACCTTTCTTCCTAGTTTGTCTTAGTTTGGAAGCTCCATGGGTGACCATGCTGGTAGTTGAAATGTTGATGGCATAGCTTCCAGCATTGCAGCAACATGTAAGCCACCACAGTATGACAAACAGATAGATGGGTGGTAGAGTATAAATCCTAGGGCTGTAGCAAGGCAGTAACAGCATCTTATCATTCCTGTATTAATATATACTGACCCAAAGATTTCCCCTGAGAATTGACTACCAGACTCATATTAGAAAGATGTGGTGACCTTGGCTGAGTGAGTAGCTTAGATCTGGGAGCAGAGGGACTGGAAACTGGTTGCAGTGGTTCATCTAGAGGGGGAAGCAGAGGTAGACAGATAACTCCATCCCTCACAATGAGGGCTGGGAGAGTTTGCTTTGACCAGCTTTCTTGTACCTTGGTACCTTGTTAATAAAGAAATTATAAAAAATAGGGGTGACTCAGCATCACTTGTTGGCTCCGTAGTAAGGTGTTCCTGAGCTTGGTAATTTACAGAAAGTTCAGTCTAAATTAGTGAAATAGGTATTATGTATAAAGACATTGCCTTTCTCTGGTTTTTACTTTGTGCCTGGAAGGAAGTACAGGTGGTTAACAGAATATTGGTATATTCTGGAGGCATTTGGGGAGACCTCCACTATTACCTGGATAAGAATCATCTCTAACTAGCACGATATTTATACATAAATGACAATTCTGAAATTTGTTTACAGAGTGTCAGTTAATAGTTGTTTTTATAAGCAGATTACAAAAATGTACCCTAAAATATTTCACTGTAAACTTATCAGAAGCCCTTGCATTGCTATGGATGAAACAAGCACTGCTCAGTGGCCTAGCGTCTCCTAACATTTGAATGTCTTCCATGGAGATGTTGTTGCTGCTAGCTGAAACTGAGCTGTCCCCTGGGTCCTGGTGATCCCATGCATAATGGAATGAAATGCTGCCTGGTCCTGTGCCATCATCACCATCAGTTGGGTATTGGACTGTTGTGATCCATAAGGTTTTCACTGGCTGATTTTCATATGTATCACTAGTCCTTTGCACTAATGGTTTCCATTCATCTTTGATTTTCTTCACTCTTATTTCCTAGTCCATTTTAATCTGGAAGATCTGTTGGAACCTGTTCAGCATTATAGCAACATGCAAGCATCTACTGACTGATGAGTGGTGGCTACACTGAGGTGCATTGGCTGGAAATTGAACTTGGGTTCCTGCATAGAAGGTGAGGATTATACCACGAAGTGTTATTGTTATGTGCCATTGAGTCAGTTCTGACTCACAGCAGCCCTGTGTACAACAGAATAAAACACTGCCTGGTCCTGTGCCATCCTCACAATCATTACTCATCGTTATAGCCACTGTGTCATCCCATCTTGTTGAGGGTCTTCCTCTTTTTTGGTGACCCTCTGCTTTATCAAACATGATGTCCTTCTCTAGGGACTGGTACTTCCTGATAATATGTCCAAAGTACATGAGATGAAGTCTTGCCATCTCGCTTTTCATCCTGCTTCATCTCCAAATCAGAATATTTGCTAGGAAAGAGACTGTATCTTCTCATTTCTCTTAAATTTTTACAACAACTAGAACAGCACTGGTAGAGTAGTGCCTAAGGCATTTGACTGCTAATCAGAGGACTGGTGGTTCAA
>NW_006930831.1:3245-4187 GCF_000298275.1 Orycteropus afer afer
CTGAGCTTTGTTCTTGGGCAAATGCCGCCCTTTTTATCTTGAACTATTAATTGTTCTGAGGAGTGCATACCTACCTGGGGTTATTGTTCACCTTACATGCCTATTTTTTGGCTGAAAGGTGAGCCACAGGGGTGAGTTCAATTACAGGCTTGAAGGGTAACTAAGGACCATTTTCTCAGGGGTTCCACTAGTCTCTATCAGGTTACTGAACCTAGTCTTTTTATGATTTTGAGTTTTCTTCCACATTTTTCTCCCACTCTATCCAGGACTTTCAATTGTAATTCCTTTCAGAGAAATCAGTAGTGATAGCTGGTTACCATCTTGTTCTTCTGGTCTCGAGGCTGTGAAGTCTGTTAGTTCATGTGGTCCACTAGTTCTTTGGACTAATGGTTTCCATGCATCTTTGCATTTCTTCACTCTTCTTTACTTGGATGGGGAGAGAGCAATAGTTGCACCTTAGATGTCCACTCACAAGCTTTTAAGACCCCAGTCGCGAGTAAGATGTAGAACATTGTCTTTGTGGGTTGTTATGCCAATTAACCTTGATGTCCCCCAAGACTATAGTCCTCAGTGCCTAGGTCCAGTGATTCATTGCCTCAAGGGGTTTGGTTATGGCTAAGAAGTTTTCATAACTTTTCCCCCTGTGTGTTCTATTAAATACTTGGATATATTTGCAACCCATATAAATGCATATGTAGAAATAACCTCTTTCAAACCTGTATGTATTCATGGATGTAGTCCTATTTACCTTCCCACACCTAGTCAGATTGTGTGTCTATATATCCATTCACTGATTATTGTTATTACTGTTATTGCAGGGTTGTGTATGTAATAGTATTTACCTTTCTTACCTTTAACTCTTGTGCTCCTCCCAGAGTCTTCCGTTGTCTTGATCATTTTGTACTGACCTCCCCCTTATTGTATATTACCTTGCCCTTCATC
>NW_006930832.1:0-1249 GCF_000298275.1 Orycteropus afer afer
GACCCTCCACTTTACTAAGCATGACATCCTTCTCCAGAGAATGGTTCCTTCTGACAACATAACCAAAGCAGGTGAGATGAAGTCTGGCCATTCTCGCTTCTAAGGAGCATTCTGGCTGCACTTCTTCCAGGACAGATTTGTAAGTTCTTCTGGCAGTCCATGGTACTTAGAATATTCTTTGCTAATACCACAACTCAAAAGCATCAATTCTTCTTTGGTCTTCCTTATCCATTGTCCAGCTTTCACATTCATATAATGCAATTGAAAACACCACCACTTGTGTTAGGCGCACCTTTGTCTTCAAAGAGACATCTTTGCTTTTCAGTACTTTAAAGAGATCTTTTGCAACAGATTTGCCCAGTGCAATACATTGTCTGATGTCTCGACTGCTGCCTCCATTGGTGTAGATTGTGGAACCAAGTAATATGAAATCTTGGACAATTTCAATCTTTTCTGCATTTCTTGTAATGCTGTTTATTGGTCTAGTTCTGAGAATTTTATTTTCTTTTTGTTGAGTTGTAATCCATACTGCAGACTGTAGTCTTTAATCTTTCACTAAGTGCTTCAGGTCATCTTCACTTTCAGCAAGCAAAGCTGTGTCCTCTTCACATTGCTTCATCCATTTGCTTGAGCTACCCTCTATTCAACAGAACATTTTGGAATCTCTTCTGACATTCATTTTGGTCTTTTCTTCTTTTGCTGTTTTGTAAATGCCCTTTTGCTTTTTTCATGGATGATGTTCTTGATGTCATCCCATAATTCCACTGGTTTTTGGTCGTTGGTGTTCAGTGCATGGAATCTATTCTTTAGATGGTCTCTACATTTGGGAGTGATGTAATCAAGGTCATATTTTGTCTCTCGTGGACTTGTTTTAATTTTCTTCAGCTTCAACTTGAACTTGCATATGAGTAGTTGATGGTCTTTTCCACAGTCAGTATCTAGCCTTTTATTGGCTGAAGATGTTGAGCTTCTCCATTGCATCTTTCCACAGATGTAGTTGATCTGATTCTTGTGTACTCCATCTGACAAAGTCAGCATGTATACTTGCTGTTTATGTTGTTGAAGAAAGGTATTTTTCAGTGAATAAGTTGTTGGCCTTACAAAATTCTATTTTGTGATCTCCGGCATTATTTCTATCACCAAGGCCATATTTTCCAACTACCAGCTATCCTTGTTTGTTTCTAACATTTGCATTCCAATCACCAGTGATAACCAACACATCTTTATGGCATGTTTGGTCAATTTCAGA
>NW_006930832.1:1934-4263 GCF_000298275.1 Orycteropus afer afer
CTCACAGCAACACACAAGTCACCACAGTACAACAAACTGACAAACAAGTGAGTGGTGGCTTGCAGGGAATATCCTGGTTAATCTGTGTTGTAAAAATTCAGTATAATTTTTGCTTTCATGCTCACTATATCATTAAGAAATAAAACAAAGCTAAAGCACTCAAGCACAATAGTTAACATTAACTATATTTTTTCCCCTTTCTTAGATAAATTGTAAATGTACTATTGTATTTTTGTATGCATTTTTCATGTAATAAGTTATAGTTTGTATTGTCAGAAGTGTCAATCATCAGGTCACAAGGAGTATGAAAGTCATGCTAGAATTTGGCATACAAAACAGACAATCTGCATGGCATTTACTATTTAGAGTAGAATACAGACATGTAAGCCAAAAATTGCAGTTTGGTAAGAGATTACAACAGCAGAAGTTTTGTCTTTGACAGGAGTGTGTGGAAGGGCTGGCACAATCTACACATGGTGATACTTTTGGTGGTGATGGAGGATGATGAGGTCAGAGGATGATTCCTGGTGGAAATATCATTTAAAGTGAGACATGGAGGACCAGTGGAGGCTGGACAGTTGAAAAATGAGAGAAATGTTACTGCTGGAAGAATGAACAGTCCCCTAAATAAAGAGAAGAAGGATCAATGGAATTTAATATGTTGAACCACAAAAGTGGTAAATAGTGAACCATAAAACTGAAAATCAAATGTAGATTTTATTTCTTTTTTAAGGATATTATTTGGTTTATATTTTGGACTCTTGAAATAACTATATTTACACTTCCCAAAAGCAAATTATTTTATAGAATTTCATTTTCACATTTTGCTTTTTCTCCCTTTTCTCCATATTCTGTGTATTTGTTTTGCTGATTGTTTATCAGCCTTCTATCCCTATTAGCTTTTTGGACTGGCTGCCATATTTTTGCTTAATTTAATTACTACATACTCAAGATTTATTATTTCAGATAGTGCATCACTGTCAATACTGATTATTTTATTAAATTTATTGCACTCATTAGTTCTTTATCAGTTATTATCAATATAATTCTATCTTCTTCTTGACTGAATTCATGCCCTTTTGGACAAGAACTTTTACCTCTTTCATTTAGATTGCATCTCATCATTAATATCTACAAATCCTATGATTTTAAAGTTTTTTACTTAGTAAATGCTTTTCTTTGAATTTCAAATCTTTATATTTATTCTTGTATTGAAATATACTTCATTCAAAATGGAGTCTCACCAGTGATCAGCATGCTTTTTTTTTTTTTTTTTTTTTTGTCATCTAAGGACTTTGAAAACTAGGTACAATAGGTTGAAATAGGAACTTTGGTGCTCTGAACTGCTCACTGAATCACAGTGCACCAAACACAGAAGAGCAGAATTAGAGAAAAGGCACAGGGAGATTATTTAGAAAAAAAGCTACTGGTGGAGGATGGACAGGCACCCAAGAGAGACTTTTGGAACCTTTCCTGGGGCAGTCACTGTCTTCTGGGGGAGGGCAGCCACCTGAGATCCCCGAGCCAAGAAGGAATCATCTTATAGCAGCATACCAGCAACCACTACAATATTTCAGTGGGCAGTGGCAGAGACCTGCCTCCACCAGCTGATTTTGTCAGTAATTTGGGTCGTCTGAGTGCAGGCGGGCATTGGCACCACTGCTGAGATTAAGGTGGAGATCTCACTGTTGTGCCAGAAAGGCTAGCTCCCTCCCCACTTGGGTGGGGTCAGACTGGGAGACACTGTGCTTTTCTTTGCCATGGATATTGGGATGGCACATCACTAGCAGGTACTGCCCCAACCCTAACACAGCTGAAATTGCACACAACTTTGGTACCACAGGTGGATGGTATCACAAACTCCAGACTCAGCCATTAGCGGTCTGGCTGGATTGTGTCAATACCACTGGCAGACAGGGCAAGGAGAGCAAAGAAACTGCAGCTGAGTGCGGTCCCACAAATTTTGCCTTGGAGCTGTGCTTTGCCACTGTGCAGCTGTGGAGGTGGGGTCTTTGAGTGTGCCTGAAATTGGCGGAATTTTGTGACCCTCTAATAATAGGAATCTTTCCTGAGGTTGAGCCATGGTCTTGCAAATAAATACATCATCAATAATAGCCTGCACAAAGCCCTAGAAACCAACCATAACAACACCAAGCTTTCCTTCTTCTGCTCCCACCTTCTCAGCCAATAGCTTCACTCAACAGAAGAAACCATATTCAGCCAATTACCATAAAACCTCCCTTTTCAAACTCTAAACCCTCTCTACAAAAAACAGAAACATATCCACACTACGCACGATGATTCAACCATCACAAAGAAAACAGCAGAG
>NW_006930833.1:0-703 GCF_000298275.1 Orycteropus afer afer
ATTTATGGACATCCTGGGAAAAGAGACACTCTTCTGTGGATCGGGATTCTGTTGTGCTGCCTACAACTGTCCATGAGTGAACAATCCACCATTCAACCTGCAGATCTTGGATTTGTCATTCGTTGGAGTCAACAGCCAGTATACTGCCTGCCAACCTTGAGCTCCTCAGTCCCTGCAACTGTGAGAGTCGGGAAAAGCCTCCAGCTTGACGTTTGATCCAAGAACTTTGGACTTGCCAGCTTCTATAAGTGTGTGAACCATTTTCCTAAGATAAATTCCTCTTTCTTTCTATATATAAGCTTTATTGGTTTTGTTTCTCTAGAGAACCCAGTCTAACACAGTAATCCACCACATAAAAAAAAAAGAAAGAAAAGAACCATATGAGCATATAAATCGATGAAGAAAAGGCATTTGATATCCAACACCTGTTCCTATTCAGAACTCTCAGCAAAATAGGGATAGAAGGGAAATTCCTTAACATAATAAAGGGCATATATGCAAAGCCAACGGCCAACATTACTATTAACAGAGAAAGACTCAAAGCATTCCCCTTGTGAAGAAGAACCACACAAGATGCCCTCTATCATTATTTATATTTAACTTTACATTGGAAGTCCTAGCCAGGGCTTTAAGGCAAGAAAGAGAATTAAAGTCATCCAATTGGTGAAGAGGAAGTAAAACTCTCTCTATTTGCAGATGACAT
>NW_006930833.1:3291-4170 GCF_000298275.1 Orycteropus afer afer
CTACTCTATGGAGATACATGCCTTGGAGCAATTGGCCATGGGGCACCAGAGGGGCAACATTCACATGGAGGAAAAGCTAGACAGACAGGAGTGTATAACTCAGAAGGGCACAGGGATAGGGGGGTCACAGGAAAGGGAGAGGAGGATAGTGGGTTACAGTTGGGGATGGTAATCGGGGAGTGAAACCAAACATACACGAACTGTTGAATGTAAAACAAAATCTATTCTGTCAAATTCCACCCAGAGCACAATAAAAATAAATAAATAAAATTAAAGATTTACCACTTTGGAAACCCAAAAGGGGTTGCTATGAGTTGGAAACAACTCAACGGCAGTGAGTTTGGCTTTTCGTTTTTGGTACTACCCCATGAAAAGCTTCTTGACTTTAGGATGCACTGTCTTTTAATAACTGTACTTTCTCCTGTCAAAGTGTTTCTATTAAATTCAAGCTTATATTCTTTCCTTAATAGTCTGTTATAGATTTCCCCCACCCCACAACCACTGTTGAGTCAATTTTGACTCATAGCAACCATATAGGACAGAGTAGAAATGCGTCCACAGGGTTTCCAAGTCTATAAATCTTTGCAGAAACAGATTGCCTCATCTTTCTCCACAGAGTGGCTGGTGGGTTAGAACTGCTGACCTTTTGCTTAGCAGCTGAATGTTTTAACTACTGCACCACCAGCTACAGATTAGCACCATAAAAATCTCTATAATTTATGACAGAAAAAATATATAGTCAGTTCTGCTACAGCACTTGTTTTGTTTCAATGCATTTGATGTAGTAGAGAGCAATTTGAGAATAATATGAATTTCACATTTGCTTACGCACAATTTCATTCTGAAAACACCCTCAGCTAAATAGAGCTATGTTAGAAT
>NW_006930834.1:0-1650 GCF_000298275.1 Orycteropus afer afer
ACTATGGCCACTGCCTTGGTTTTTGGTATGCATAGAACAGAGAAAGTCGTTGCTTCATAGTATAATCTACAGAAAGTAAAGCTCTATTAAATCTTCTGACCTGATAGGGATAAAAATTAAAGAAACTTCTACATTAAGAAAATCAGTAGTTCTTAGTGAAGAAGACTATTTCAGCATATGGAAGTAGGCCTATATTTTTATTGTTATCAAAAGAAGGTGTGAGTTTAACCATTTACAAACAACATTAGCAATAGAATTAACAAGAGCCTGAGATAGTGAACACTGACTAACGTCTAGCCTCTCTGTCTGGCTGTAGTGAAAAATGTCACTCAATTTATTTATGCTTCAATTCAAAGATGATAACACACATATGGGAGCTCCTCAGATAAAGTTTTTTTTCCCACCAGGCTTTACCAGCCACTGCGACATAGACATTCTTGTGCTGGAAAGCATCTAGTTGTGAGAAGTGCACTACCTACCAAAGCAGCCCATTCTATTTTTGAAATCACTCCAACTGTTCTCTCTAGGGAACTAAACTTACTTCCCTACAACTTCCTCCTACTCATCCCAGTTCTACCCTCTGGATCTGTAGGAAATTATCCAATCCTTCTTTTCTATGACACTCCTTGACATAGCTGAAAACAACTATCATGTCTTCCTAATATTTTATTTTCCAGTCTATTTACCATTCACTAAAATAAGATTAAATATACTTGACCTGCTTCATCTCAGGATGGTGATAAGAATAAGGAGAGGTAATAGATATGAAAGTGTGTCAAGAATGCAAATAAGAATACACAAAATTTATCATTATTATATTTTTAAATTAATAGGTATGCAATTCTAGTCTTTTAGCTAAAATACCCTTTCACTGTTTTTTAAATCCAACTGTTTATATTTCTACATTTTAAGATTGAGCTAAATTAATGCTTGGGTAAAGAAATCAGTCAAAAGGATTTTTGAGGAATCAAAACGAACAAAAATTAGGGCAGATGAAGCATGTCAGTACAATCTCCTAAACAGATTGAATATGTGTCTGAAGACACTCTTCCAACTTTTCAAGCCTCAAGAAGTTAAGTATCCGAGTTGAAGGGGCCACTCTGCTTAGGATAATGTTCTTTACAATATAAGAAATAAAAACCCATAGGCCCAGTCACCCTGATAAAGTTGTCTCATGTCCTACCAATTTGAGAATTAAATCTACCTCTTCCATTTCTATAATGACTCAAACCTTGCACTCTGGAGCCAGACTGTTTAGGTTTAAATGTAGCTATGGAACTGGTTAATTGTGTGATCTGAGGCAATGTATTTAATATTTTGGTTTCCAATTCCTTATCTGAAAAATGGCATAGTAATAGTAACTGACTGCAACAGTTCACTGCAAGGACTGCATGAGTTAAAACACAGGAAGTATAAAGAACAGTGTCTGTTGCATACTTCAGTAAGTGACAACTTAGATGATGATGAATTCCTCAGCACAAGGCATAGAATGGGTATGTTTAATCACACCTTTTCCTAAACTTGTGCATGAGATTATGGACTGTGGCTACATACTGAGGTCAATGGTCAAGTTGGTCCAACTACTCTTCCTCCAAGCTCCAGACTATATAGACAGCCTGAAATATCATGCACTGAAGATGATCTATTCAT
>NW_006930834.1:3120-4307 GCF_000298275.1 Orycteropus afer afer
TTGTAACTTTCCTTTCTCTTATATTCCTCTCTGATTTCCTTTTCTATTCAATAATGCCCACTAAAAATAAAGTAAAATATAATATGAAAAATATACTGCAAAAAGGGCATGTGGTCAGTATCTTCTGACCTCATCTAAATTCACAAGAGGAAGACAGAATTACCTTCAACAGCCCAAGGTTTACTCCTATGAGGTCAGACATACTGCCATCCTCCAGCCTTTTACAAGTTCTGACACCAACTGTCCCTCCCATGACACTCACTACTTCTCTGCTGGTTTCCATAATTCATTGCAATGGCCACACAGAACTTACAGACAATACTCATGATTATGGGGTTTATTAGGGAAATAACAGACTACAATTTAGGTTCAGGAACATGCTCAGGATACACTTCTTCAATCAGGACAGTCTCCCCTCTGCTGTGCCTTCAGACACAGCTCTCTGGTCCTTGTCATCTTGTCTTGGCCTCTGCCTCTGTGAGCCAAGTAAGCCTGCTACTGTCTGTCTCATGCCTCGTGGTTCCATTGCCACCATTCCTCTGCCAGAGTGTCTCTCAGCCAAGGAGGTCCAGGGCAGGGATCTCAAGTCCAAGGACATGCTCCACTTCACTTTCAACTCTTCTCTCTTGAGGGCAGTGAGATTCCCTCTCTGCCTCTACCAAAACCAAACCAAACTCAATGCCGTTGAGTCAGAGCCAACTCATAGAGACCCCTCCTTGCCTTTCTGAGGCACTATGGAAGTAGATTGTCTGACCTTCCTTCCAAGGAGTGGCTGGTGGGTTTGAACCACCAGCTTTTCTGGTTAGCAGTCAAATGCCTTAGGCACTACACCACCAGAGCTCATAGGAGGGCTCTTTTTAAGCCTGGTAGAGTGACAAAACTAACTAATCCCAGCAACAGAGTTCTATACACTTTATTTGCATGGTCCCACTCAGTAATAGAGTAGCAGTTACAGAGACTATGGTGAGAAAAGCCATACCAAGTAGTTCACTGCATCCCAGGCCATCTCTTGACTTCTCTAGCTATTGTCTCTTTCATACTTCAAAAATAACAACCCCTGGAGTTGATTCCAAGATGGTAGTATAGGCAGAAAGTCTGCACAGACCCTCTTCAACAAAGAAAAGGGAAACCAATTAACACAGACACAGAAGATAATCCTGGACCCCTGAGCCTTGAAGGGAGGATAT
>NW_006930835.1:0-1270 GCF_000298275.1 Orycteropus afer afer
CCTTTCTTTGGAATGGGTACAAATATGGATCTCTTCCAGTCAGTTGGCCAGGTAGCTGTCTTCCAAATCTCTTGGCATAACCAAGTGAGTGCCTCCAGTGGGGCATCTGTTTGTTGAAACATCTCAGTGGATATTCTGTCAATTCCTTCAGTGCAGCTTCAACTTCTTCCTTCAGTACCATTGATTCTTGAACATATGCCACCTCCTGAAATGGATGAAGATCAACCAGTTCTCTTTGGTACAGTGACACTGTGTATTCCTTCCATCTTCTTTTGATGCTTCTTGCATCATTCAATATTTTGCTCATAGAATCTTTCAATATTGCAACTCGAGGCTTACATTTTTTCCTCAGTTCTTTCAGCTTGAGAAATGCTGAGTGTGTTTTTCCCTTTTGGTTTTCTAACTCCAGGTCTTTGCATATTTCATTATAGTAATTGTCTTTGTCTTCTCAAGCTGCTCTTTTAAATCTTCTGTTCAGCTGTTTTATCTTGTCATTTCTTCCATTTGCTTTAGCTTCTCTCTGCTCAAGGGCAAGTTTCAGAGTCTCTTCTGACATCCATTTTGGTCTTTTCTTTCTTTCTTGTCTTTTAATGACCTCTTGCTTTCTTTATGGATGATGTTCTTGATGTCATCCCACAATTCTTCTGGTTTGTGGTCATTGGTGTTCAATGCATCAAATCTATTCTTTATATGGTCTCTAAATTCAGAAGGGATATATTCAAGGTCATATTTTGGCTCTTGTGGATTTGTTTTAATTATCTTTAACTTCAAATTGAAGTGTGTATGAGCAGTTGATGGTCTGTTCCACAATCAGCTCCTGGCCTTGTTTTGGCTGAACATCTTGAGCTTTTCCATCCCCTCTTGCCACAGATGTAGTCAATCTGATTCCTGTGTACTCCATCTGGTGAACTCCATGTGTATAGCTGCCCTTTGTGTTGTTGAAAAAGGTATTTGCAATGAATAAGTCACTGATCTTGTAAAATTCCATTATGTGATCTCCAGAGTTATTTCTATCACCAAGGCCACATTTTCCAACTACTGGCAACTCTTCTTTGCTTCCAGCTTTTGTGTTCCAGTCACCAGTGATAACTGACACATCTTGATTGCATGTTTGGTCAATTTCAGACTACAGAAGTTGGTAGAAGTCTTCAATTTCCTCATCTTTGGCTTAGGTGGTTGGTATATAGATTTGAATAATAGTAGTATTAATGGGTCTTCTTTGTAGGTGTATGGATATTATCCTATCACTGACAGCATTGTACTTCAGGAC
>NW_006930835.1:2765-4557 GCF_000298275.1 Orycteropus afer afer
ACTCAGCATAACGTCCTCTAAGTTCATCCATGTTATGCAGTGTTTTGCAGATTCTATGCTATTCTTTAGGGTTGCATAGTATTCCACTGTGTGTATGTACCATAGTTTGATTATCCATTCCTCAGTTGATGGACACCTAGGTTGTTTCCATCTTTTGGCTATTGTAAATAGTGCTGTGATGAACATGGGTGTGTCTATGTCTGTTCTTGTCATGGCTCTCACTTCTTTAGGATATATATCTAGTAATGGAATGGCTGGGTCAAATAGTATTTCTAATTCCAACTTTTGAAGGAATCACCATCCTGCTTTCCACAGTGGTTGTACCATTTTACAGTCCTACCAGCAGTGTATGAGAGTCCCAATCTCTCCAAATCCTCGCCAGCATTTGTTATTTTCTGTCTGTTGAACTTTGCTACTAGTGCTGGGGTCAGATGGTATCTCATTGCTTGCTTTGATTTGCATCTCTCTAATTGCTAATGATCATGAGCATTTCTTCATATGTTTGTTGGCCTCCTGAATGTCCTCCTTGGTGAAGTGGCTATTCATGTCTTCTACCCATTTTTTAATTGGATTACTTGTCTTTTTGTTGTTGAGGTGTTGGAGTTTTCTATAAATTCTAGAGATAAGTCCCTTATCAGATTTGTCATTGCCAATTTTTTTTTTTTCCTCCAATCTGTAGGTTCTCTTTTGACTCTTTTGGAGAAGTCTTTGGAAGTACATAAAATTTAATTTTCCAAAGGTCCCATTCATCTAGTTTCTCTTGTGCTGTTTGTGCATTTTGGGTTATGCTTGGCAGTCTATTTTTGCCATATATTAGGGCCCCTAAATTTGCCCCTTGTTTTTCCTTGAGGAACTCTATAGTTTTAGGTTTCACATTGAAGTCTTTGATCCGTCTGGAGTTCGTGTTTGTGTATGGTGTGAGGTACAGATCTTGTTTCATTTTTCTGCAAATGGATATCCAGTTTTGCCAGCACCATTTATTAAACAAATATTCTCTTCCCCATTTAATGGATTTCGACCCTTTGTCAAAGATCAGGTGACCATAGGTCGATGGATCCGTTTCTGGGCTCTCAATTCTATTTCATTGGTTCTTGCGTCTGTCATTGTACCAACACCAGGCAGTTTTGACTACTGTGGCTGTATAGTAGGTTTTGAGATCCGGCAGTGTGAGACCTCCTACTGTGTTATTCTCCTTCAATAGTGCTTTGCTTATCCAAGGTCTCTTTCCTTTCCATATAAAGTTAGTGATTGGTTTTTCCATATCCTTAAAAAATGTTGATTGGATCTGGATTGGGATTGCATTGAATGCATAGATTGCTTTGGGTAGAACTGACATTTTCACAGTGTTCAATCTTCCTATCCATGAGCATGGGATGTTTTTTCATTTATGTAGATTTCTTATGGTTTCTTGAAGTAGTGTTTTCTAGTTTTCTTTGTACAGGTCTTTTGTGTCCCTGGTAAAATTTATTCCCTAGTATTTTATTTTTTTGGTAGCTATTTGAAGAAAGGTTGGGCAATCTACTTCTGCAGTGATACCGCCCCGGAAACCCAAGGAGGGATCGCTGAGTCGGGTCTGACTCGACAGCATATAACAACAACAACAACATTGTAAATGGTATTGATTTCCTTATTTCTTTTCCAGCAATCTCTTTGCTGGTGTAGAGGAATCCATCTGATTTTTGGATGTTGATCTTGTATCCTGCCATGATGCTAAATCTCTCAATTAGTTCCAGTAGATTTTTGTCTGAGTCTCTTGGGTTTTCTAGGTATAGGATCATATCATCAGCAAATA
>NW_006930836.1:0-548 GCF_000298275.1 Orycteropus afer afer
TCTCTCAATATTGCAACTTGAGGCTTAAATTTTTTCTTCAATTCTTTCAGCTTGAGAAATGCTGAGTGTGTTCTTCTCTTTTGGTTTTCAAACTCTAGGTCTTTACACACTTCATTATAGTAATTGGATTTGTCTACTCAAGCTGCTCTTTGAAATCTTCAGTTCACTTCCTTCATCTTGTCATCTCTTCCATTTGCTTTAGCTACTCTCCACTCAAGGGCAATTTTCAGAGTCTCTTCTGTCATCCATTTTGGTCTTCTCTTCTTTTCTTGTCTTTTTAGTGATGTATTGCTTTCTTCATGGATAATGTTCTTGATATCCTCCCACAATTCTTCTGGTTTGTGGTCATTGGTGTTCAATAGATCAAATCTATTCTTTAGATGATCTCTAAATTCAGGAGGGATATATTCAATATCATATTTTGGCTCTCGTGGACTTGTTTAATTGTCTTTCACTTCAAGTTGAACTTCCATATGAGCAGCTGATGGTCTGTTCCAGAATCAGCTCCTGGCCTGGTTTTGGCTGAAGATATTGAGCTTTTCCACCAC
>NW_006930836.1:1442-2112 GCF_000298275.1 Orycteropus afer afer
GTTCTCCATTCTATTCTATTGGTCTATGTATCTGTCATTAAACAAATACCAGGCAGTTTTGACTACTGTGGCTATATAGTAGGTTTTGAGATCCGGTAGTGTGAGACCTCCTACTTTGTTCTTTTTCTTCAGTAGTGCTTTGTTTATCCAAGGTCTCTTTCCTTTCCATATAAAGTTAGTGATTGGTTTTTCTATATCCCTAAGGAATGTTGATGAGATCTGGATTGGGATTGCATTGAATGTATAGATTGCTTTGCATAGAATTGACATTTTCACAATGTTCAATCTTCCTATCCCCAAGCATGGGATGTTCTTCCATTTATGTAGATCTCTTATGGTTTCTTGGAGTAATTTTTTACAGTTTTCTTTGTAGAGGTCTTTTGTGTCCCTGGTAAGATTTATTCCCAAGTATTTTATTTTTTTGGTAGCTATTGTAAGTAGTATTGATTTCCTTATTTTTTTTCAGCATTCTCTTTGCTGGTATAGAGAAATCCAACTGATATTTGGATGTTGCTCTTATATCCTGCCACAATGCTAAATCTCTCAATTAGTTCCAGTAGATTTTTGACTGAGTCTCTTGCTTTTTCTAGGTATAGGATCATATCATCAGCAAATAGGGATAGTTTGACTTCTTCCTTACCAATTTGGATGCCTTTGATTTCCCTTTCTT
>NW_006930836.1:2526-3535 GCF_000298275.1 Orycteropus afer afer
TTTGAGTAGTTTTGGTATCAGTTCTTCTTTGAATGTTTTGTAGAATTCTCCAGTGAAACTGTCTGGGCCAGGACTCTTTTTAGTTGGTAATTTTTTGATGACATGTTCAATTTTTTCTTTTGTGATGAGCCTGTTCAACTTTTCCACATCAGTCCATGTTAGTTTAGGTAAGTGGTGTGTTTCTAGAAATCAGTCCATTTCTTTCAGATTTTCAAATTTATTGGAGTACAGTTCTTCATAGTATCCTGTATTATCCTTTTTATTTCAGTTGGATCTGTTGTGATGTCACCCATTTCATTTCTTATTTGTGTTATTTATATCCTCTCCCTCTTTTCCTTTGTTAAATTTGCCAGTAGTTTGTCAATTTTATTGATCTTTTTAAAAAACCAACTTCTGGTATTGCTGATTTTTTCTATAGCCCTTCTATTTTCTGTTTCATTGATTTCTGCTCAAATCTTGATTTTTTCCTTTATTCTGGTGACTGTAGGATTTTCTTGCTGTTCATTTTCTAATTGTTGGAGATGTTGTTTTAAACTGTTGATTTTGGCTCTTTCTTCTTTTTTGATGTGTGCATGTATTGCTATAAATTGGCCTCTGATCACTGGTTTTGCTGTGTCCCAAAGATTTTGTTATGTTGTGTTTTCATTCTTGCTTGATTCAAAGAATTTTTGAATTTCAATTTTGATTTCTTCTCTTTCTCAGTCTTTCTCATCGAGGGTGTTGTTTAGTTTCCATGTGTTTACACTTTTTCCGTTGATCTTCCTATTGTTGATTTCTAATTTGATAGCATTATGATATGAGAAGATACTTTGAAATATTTCAATGTTTTTAAATTTATTAAGGCTGGCTTTATGGTCTTACGTATGGTCTATCATGGAGAATGTTCCATGTGCACTGGAGAAGAATGTATATTGTGTTGCTGTTGGGTGAAGTGCTCTGTAGATGTCTATAAGGTCAAATTGGTGGATTGTATTGTTCAGCTCTTCTGCATCTTTGTTGAGTTTCTTTC
>NW_006930837.1:0-476 GCF_000298275.1 Orycteropus afer afer
GGGTCTGTCCTCTAGGCACCTGATCCTTCTAGGCAGGCCATGGAACACCACCCTCGAGGACCTGTTCACTCAGTGACGTGGACACTTGAGAGCAGTCCCTGTGAAGGCTTAGTGTGTCCATCACGCTGGTAAGCATGGTATTGGAGGTCAGACCACACGCCCAGGAAGAAGGTCCCCCCTAGCCCCGGATGCTCTACGAAGTCGCTTAGGGTCCAATGTCTGTTCTGTACAGCCCAGGCTGTCCTCTGAGGCAAGAGGGGCCTGAGAGGCAGTTGCTGTCCCTTCGAAGGCTGGTGCCCCCTGGTTCCCTAGCTTATTGCTCAAGCGGTTGGGTGGTGTCCCGCCTTGAATTCACCGGGGTCAGTGAGGGCAGGCCAGCCCCCATAGGCGCCTCTGAGGGCCAGGCTCTGACCTCACGCTGGATGGCTGTAGGTCCACCCCAAGTCCTGACCCCACAGGGGAAACTGCCCTCAGCC
>NW_006930837.1:1162-1623 GCF_000298275.1 Orycteropus afer afer
CAGCCTCAGCCAGATGGATCTGTGGGGTGTGCAGAGCCCAGGCACACGTTCCAAGTGCAGGGTCAGTGAGAAAGATGAAGCCCCTCTACCAGATGCAGCAATAGCAATCACAAGTCCGGCCTCGGACACAGCAATGATGGCATGGGTGGAGGAGGACTGGGAACTGAAATCTCCTCTGATGGCCAATCTGGTATCAGGATTTGATAGGCAGTAAGGGGAGGCCTCAAACTCAAAGGGACCTGGATACCTCCAGAGATGGCTGCTGCTCACTGTATCTGCAGGACTTCGGACAGGAGATAGACAAGGAGATGAGGGATGGTAGTCATGCCTCCTTCCCCCTGTGGAAGAGTTCACGAAGGCTCGGCCCAGGCATTGGGTGAGTGCAAGTTCAGAGAGGTCTCAAATCGCAGCAACCCCAGGTGGCCAGAGAGTGTCCTGGGTCACAGGCAACTCCCTGGAGA
>NW_006930837.1:3033-4090 GCF_000298275.1 Orycteropus afer afer
TTCCCTCTCTCCCCTATGCCCCCTGCAGCCCCGGTATACCCATACTTCAACGTGTGTGTCAGTGGATGTACCCACTCTGGATTTTTCATTTAAATGACATCCTATGATACATGGCCTTTAGTGTCTGACACCTGTCAGTTAGTCATTGATATTTTTGATGCTCATCGATGTGGACCGTGTGTTACGCGGAAATTCCTTTCGATGAGTTAAAGGTATCATAGGTATGCTGTATTGGGTTGACTTCATCATTTCTGCACGGACATTTGGAATGTTTGCTTCTTTTGACTTCTATGGATGGTTCTGTGATGAGCATTTGGCACATGTGTTTGTCTGATTGCCTGTGGTCGTGAAAATTGGCAGAGGTGAAAGGACAACTGAGAAGAGAATTCAAGTATAAGGGATGTGTGTTGGGTGAGATCAAGATGCAGGAAATTGATGGGAGGGGAAGAGGGGGGAAGGGCTGGAGAACTCCCAGGTGCAGGTGAAAGGAGTCAGGAGGGTCAGGAGGTAGCACTGGTGTTGTGAGTTAGGAGGTAGAGAGAGAAGTGATGAGACCCTGTGTAATGAGAGAGAAGGTAATAGGGCGAAGGATGACAAGGAGTGGGTAACGAGAGTCCCCAACAACAACAACAACAACCTTTAATATGCCTAACCCCTGCGGAAACCTATGTCTCAGAGGCTATGCTGCTCCACCAGGTTTCAGTTGAGTGACCGAGAGACTCTCGTTGACTTGTCCAGGGTGATAAAGTGGTGAAGACAGAGGATCCATGTGTGAAGCCATCTCAGTGTCCTGAAAGCTGTGGACCTGGATGAACCCAGGCCTTCTCCGGCTCCTGTGGACTGGGTGGATTGCTGTCCCTGTGTCCGGGTAATGATGTGATGCTGTGAGAGCTGCGAATTTGGCAACCCAGTGGGAGTTTTAGCATTGATTTCCATCAGTAGAGGGCACAAGTCAGGTATGCAGGCTATGATGTCACTTCCTTGACAATGGAGACCAATAGAACTTGGAACACGGGTCACCGGGCAACCAGGTGCTGGTGGCTAACAGCCTGGCTCA
>NW_006930838.1:0-4264 GCF_000298275.1 Orycteropus afer afer
TGAAGATTCATTTGGGATGCTATCAAGAGGTATAACCTAAATGTAAATGGAATTCCAGAACAGGAAAAGACAAATAAAATCAGAGAAAACTATCAAAGGTTTGTTGGAAAAGAATTTCCCCTAATATGAGGAAAACCAAGAATCTATCCATTCAAGAAGTTCAACAAACCCCAAACAGGATACACCCCCAAAAGAAAATCACATCTCATCATCAAACTCACCAAAACCAAAGACAAAGAAAGAATTCTGAAAGCAGCACAGGAAAATCAAAAAGTTACTTACAAAGGGAATCCAATAAGACTAAGCTCTGATTTCTCAGCAGAAACCTTGCAGACAAGAAGGCAATGGATGATATATATAAAACCCTGAAAAGAAAAAATCTCCAACCAAGAATTATATACCTAGCAAAGCCGTCCCTCATATATGAAGGTGAAATTAGGACATTTCCAGATTAGCAGAAATTAAGGGATTTTGTTAAAACCAGACCAACCTTATGAGAGATGATAAAACATCTCTTAAACAGCAGCAAACAATTGGTAATTAACACACTTGATGACATAACTCAGAAACCAACCCAGTTATGGAAGTATCCAAAGTAAAATAAGCTTACAAAACTGTAAACAGGGAACCAGAAACATCAATTGGTAAAGAGGACAACTACAAGCCAAACAGAGGGGGAAAATAGTGTAGTTACAGAACTTCTAAATGGTGAGGAAGTCAAAACAATTGTGAGATAGAGCAGACTGTTCCAAACTTGGGAAGAAAATAATAAATCACAGGGTAACCTTAAAGAAAAATGATAAATCTTCACATCAAAATAAAAAAGAAGACAAGCACAAATGTTTAGTAAATACTAAAGCAATAGCAATGAAGGAAATGATAACATGATTCATAAACAAAATGAGCTCAGCTAAATGGAATAAAGAAATCAGCAACACCATGAAAAACCATGTAATAAAATTACATCAATAAATTCATACTTGTCAATAACTACACTGAGTATCAACGGATTAAATGTACCACTCAAGAGTTGGGGAGCTATCCCATCAATATGCTGTCTACAAGAGACTCACCTTAGACACAAAGACAAAAATAGACTAAAAATCAAAGGTTGGAAAAAGATATACCAAGCAAATGCCAACCAAAAAAGGGCAGGAGTGGCAATATTAATTTCTGAAAAAAATAGACTTTAAGACAAAAACGATCATAAGAGACAAGGAAGGACAGTATATAATGATTAAAGGATCAATTGAACAAGGACATAACCATAATAAGTATCTATACACCCAATGAAAGAGTCCCAATATACATAACTCAGATTTTAACAGAATTAAAAAGACAAATAGATGATTCCACACCAGCCTTCTGGTTAGCAGTAAAATTCCTTAGGTAGTATGCCACCAGAGATCCTTACAGTAACACCACTTTCCATAAGAGATAGAACAACTGCAAAGAAACTCAACAAAGATGCAGAAGAACTAAACAACATGATCAACCAACTTGACCTTATAGACATCAACAGAGCACTTCAACCAATAACAGCAAAATACACATTCTTTTCCAGCACACATGGAACATTATCCAGGATTGATCATAGGTTAGGCCACAAAGCAAGCCTCAATAAATTTTAAAACACTGAAATACTGTAAAGCATCTTCTCAGATCACAATACTATAAAATTAGAAATCAGCACTATGAAGACCAATGGAGAAACAACAAGCACACAGAAACTGAATAACACCCTCTTCAAAAATGACAGGGTAAGAGAAGAAATAAAAAATGAAATTGAAAACTTCTTTGAATCAAACAAGAATAAAAACAGAACTTACCAAAATGTTTGGGACAGAGCAAAAACAGAGATCAGAGGACAATTTATAGCAATAGATGTACACATCAAAAAAGAAGAAAGAGCCAAAATCAACACTTTAACCAAGCATTTGAAGAATTAGAAAAAGACCAGCAAAAAAGACTACAGTCACCAGAAAAAAAAAAAAAACTCTTATAAAAATAGGAATAGAAGGAAAATTCATCAACATAATAAAGGGCATATATACAAAACCAACAGCCAACATTATTTTCAATAGAGAGAGACTGAAACCATTCCCCTTATGAACATGAACTAGACAAGAATGCCCCCTAACACCACTTCCATTCAACAATGTATTAGAAGTCTTAGCCAGCACAATAAAGCAAGAAAGGGAAATCAAAGGCATTCAAATTGCTAAGGAAGAAGTAAAACTATCCCTATTTGTAGATGAGATGATCCAATACATAGAAAACCCAACAGACTGAGCAAGAAAACTACTGGAACTTATTGAGATTTAGCATAGTGGCAGGATACAAGATCAATGTCCAAAAATCACTTGGATTCTTCTACACTAGCAAAGAGGTTCCTGTAAAAGAAATAAAGACATCAATACCATTAACAATGGCTACCAAAAAGATAAAATAGGATTCAAAATGGAGTCTCGCCAGTGAGCAGCACGCTTTTTTTTCCCTCTGGCATCTAAGGACTTTGAAAACTAGGTACAACAGTTTGAATTAGGAACTTTGGTGCTCTGAACAGCTCACTGAAGCAGAGTGCACCAAACACAGAAGAGCAGAATTAGAGGAAAGGCACAAGGAGATTATTTAGGAAAGAGCTACTGGTGGAGGATGGACAGGCACCCAAGACAGACCATTGCAAACTTTCCTGGGGCAGTCACTGTCTGCCAGGCAAGGGTGGCCGCCTGAGATCCCCAAGCCAAGAAGGAAGTCACCTTATAGCAGCATACCAGCGACCACTACAATATTCCAGTGGGAAGTGGCAAAGACCTGCCTCCAGCAGCTGATTTTGTCGGTAATTTGGGTTGTCCTGGTGCAGGCGGGCACGGGCACCACTACTGAGATTCAGGTGGAGATCTCACTGTTGCACCAGAAAGGCTAGCTCCCTCTCCTCCCAGTGGATCACAGAGCGGGTTTGGGTCAGACTGGGAGACATCGTGCTTTTCTTTGCCACAGATATCGGGACCGCAGGTAACTAGCAGGTACTCCCCCGACTCCAACACAGCTGAAACTGTGCGCATCTTTGGCGCCGTAGGTGGGTGGTATCACAAACTCCAGAGCCAGCCATTAGCGGTCTGGTGAGATTGCGTCAGCACCGCAGGCAGATGGGGCACGGAGAGCAAAGAAATTGCAGCTGAGTGTGGTCCTGAGAATTTGCCTTGGAGCCGTGCTTTGGTGCTGTGGGGCCGAGGAGGTGGGGTCTTTGAGTGTGCCTGAAATTGGTGGAAATTTGCGACCCGACCCTCTAACAATAGGAATCTTTCCTGAGGTTGAGCTGCGGTCTTGCAAATAAATATGTCATCAATAATAGCCTGCTCAAAGCCCTAGAAACCAACCCTAGTAATAACAAGCTTTCCTTCTTCTGCTCCCACCTTCTACACCAATAACTTCATTCATTCAATAGAAGAAACCATATTCAGCCAATTACCATAAAACCTCCCGCTTCGAACTCTAAACCCCCTTTACAAAAAACAGAAACACATATCCACACTACACACAGTGATTCCACCATCACAAAGAAAGTAGCAGGGTGACCCAACACACCTGAATCAATAATAAAATAAAACACACCAGCTTCACCTTTTCAAAATATTAAACCATAAAACCAAGACAAAATAAATCAACACATAACCAGCAGCTAGAGACAATCTAAAGAGATAGCGCTCTACCAGATTCCAAGGGCTTAAGAAGAGGTTCTGTTTCCAGTAACCCCAAGAACTCTCCGGACCTGCACTACACAACTGAAAAAGTCCTAGTTTACAACTTCTTTTTTTTTCTTTTTCTTTATTTATTTTTCTTTTTCTCGTGGTTAACCCCGTTGCTTGTTTTTTTTTTTTTCCCTGTTTGTTAGTTTGTTTTCTTTCTTCATTATTCTCCTTCTCTACCTTTTCTCTCTTAGTGACTTATCCCCAGATGTTGCATATTTACCTGTTTTCTTCTTCTTTTCTCCACCTATTTCTTTTTTTGGGTTACTGTTCCTGTGTGATTTCAGGGTGTATTTTTTGTCCATATGCTTTTAGTTTTTTCAATGGTTATTCAATTGTAATTTTTGCCTAACTGAGTGGGAGACAGCAACAGCCCCCATAAGATACAAGTACACCCACACCTCCTGCAACTTCACTTACTGAGCAAGAGCCACTACCTCCTTCTCCATCAACGGGCCAATGATAAAAAACCACCAAGAAGAGCCTGAATCACCCTTGGCTGCTCTTCACAAACA
>NW_006930839.1:0-4293 GCF_000298275.1 Orycteropus afer afer
AGTGGCTGGTGGGTGTGAACCACCAGCCTTCTGGTTAGCAGTCAAGTTCCTTAGGTACAATGCTACCAGAGCTCCCTCAAAAGAACAATGAGATACCATCTTGCTCCAGCACTAGTAGCAAAGTTCAACAAGACACAAAATAACAAGTGCTCATGAGGATGTGGAGAGATTGGGACTCTCATATACTGCTGGTGAGACTGTAAAATGGTACAACCACTGTGGAAAGCAGTATGGTGACTCCTTAAAAAGTGGGAAATAGAAATACAATATAACCCAGCCATTCCATTACTAGGTATATATCCTAAAGAAGTGAGAGCCATGACAAGAACAGACATATGCACCCCCATATTCATTGCAGCACTAATTACAATAGCCAAAAGATGGAAACAACCTAGGTGCCCATAACCTAAGGAATGGATATACAAACTATGGTATATACACACAATGGAATACTACAGCATAATGCCATCCAAGTTCATCCACATGAGGCAGTGCTTTGCAGATTCTACATTATTCTTCAGGGTTGCATAGTATTCCATTGTGTGTATGTACCACAGCTTGGTTATCCATTCATCTCTTGTTGGGTGTGGTAGTTAAATTTCTATGTCAACTTGTCTGGGCCTGGTTGAGTGGCTGGGCAGCTGGTGGTAGTTATTCCCCATGAGGAGACCAGCAATCAGCTCCACAGTGGGATCTACCACAAGCAGCTAAGCAGCTGCCTTGGGATGTGATCTGCTTCCTGTATATAAGGAGAAGACTTGGGGATAGTTGATGGCATGCTTGGACCCTGCATGTAGTCATGTCATTGTTCAGCAGCCTGCCATGCTCTGCCAACCTTGGGACTTTCAATGGACTTGAATTAATGGCCTGCCACGTGGTTTGGTAACATTAGGACTGTACCTTTTCACTTATTCACATCCTGGATCACACCTATTTAGGATATATTCCTAGTAGTGGGATTGATGACTCAAATGGTATTTCTATTTTCAACCTTTTAAGGAAGCACCATACTGTTTTCCACAGTGGTTGTACCATTTTACAGTCTCCATTCCTTCATTGTATATTATTGATTACTTACTCTGTGCCAAGGGCTAGGAATATATTACTGAACAGTTTCAGACACTCTCTGTTCTCTTGGAGCTTATATTCCAGTGGGAGGAGATAGATAAGAAATAAAGATGATTGGGCATGATGATAAGTGTTATTAAGAGAAAAGAAGTGCAACTTATAGAAAACATCAGCACTTCAACAACAAGAAGATAAATCATCCAATTAAAAAATGGCAGAGGATAAGAACAGACACTTCACCAAAGAAGACATTCAGGTGCCCAAGAAACACATGAAGAAAAGCTTGAAATCTTTAGCCATTACAGAGATGTAAATAAAAACAACAATGACATAGCATTTTACCCCAGCAATAATAGCAAAATTTAATCAGATAGAAAACAACAAATACTGTTGAGGGTGTAGAGAGATTGGCAGTCCCTTATATTGCTGGGGAGACTGAGTTATATGATACAACTACTGTGGAAAATGGTATGGTGCTTCCTTAAAAAGTTGGAAATAGAAATACCATTTGATCCAGCAATCTCATTACTAGGTATATATCCTAGAGAAATAAAAGCTGTGACACAAATAGATAATGTACGCCCTTGCATTATTCATGATAGCAAAGAGACGGAAACAATAGAAGTGCACATCAATGGATGAACTGATTAATAAACTATGGGACATACACACAATGGAATACTATGCAACATTAAAGAATAACAAAGGATCTATGAAACACAATAATGACCAGAATTACTGGTCATATGGAGTCTGGTGGGACTCCCAAGATTATGGCCTTGGAATACACTTTGGTCAATTACAATACACTAGGTCAATTGGCATAACGCTGTAAAAAACACAGTGTTGTACATTCTGCTTTGGTGAGTAATGACTGAGGTCTTAAAAGCTTGTAAGCAGCCTTACGGTGCCACTATCAGTCTCTCCCCTCCAGTGCAATGAAGAGTGAAGAAAATCAAAGACAAAAGGAAATGATTAGTCCAAAGAACCAATGAACTAAGTGAGCCCCACCGTCCGTGACCCTTGAGAACCAGATGGTGCTCAGCTACCACTGTTGACTGTTTTGCAAAGACAATAGAAGTTCTTGGATGGAGTGAGAGAAAAATGTGAAATAAAACTGAAAATAAAAAAAAAAAAAGACCAGGCTTACTGGTCTGATAGAGATTGGTGGAACCCTCCAGACTATAGCTCTTAGACACTTTCAAGCCTGAAACTGAAATTACCCCCATGGCTCAACTTTCAGCTAAGCAATAGACAGGTCTAGAAGATGAACAATACAACACTAGAGGAGTATTCACTCCATAGAACAATTGGCCACACAAGGTCAAAAGAGTAGCTTTTGCCCATGAACAAAGCTCAGAAGCCAGGAAGGGACAGGAAATAAAGATGAATGGAAACAGGAAACATAGGGAAGAAGTAGGAAGAGTGCTGTTAGATTGTGGGATTGCAATCAGTGTCATGAAACAATATGTGTACAAATTGCTTAATAGAAAACTAAATTGTTCTGCAAACTTCCTCTCAAATAGTAATAAAAATTTACAAGAGAAAAAAGAGGCATGAATTTGAGTCTAGGACCTGTCACTACAAGGTGCCCTAGGTCTTTGAGTTGTATTTCTAAAGATTACCCTCAAAAGTGAAAATGAACTGACAAAATATCACACTTTCAGAGATTTAGCTCAGCCTCTAGTAGACTCAGTCCCTGAATTTTATTTAAGACAAACTGATTGCTAACAATTTCAGACCTGGGCTAAAATAAATATAAATCCTCTCTGGAAAAATGTAAAAATATCTGACCTCCCTCAAATTTTGCTAGCAAAAATTTTCTAAATACAACGTCCAGCATAAAATTGAAAGTAATCAAACCTAGAAAAAGGTGAGCTATTTTGAACTAAAGCCCTCAGAAACAGCAAGAGAAAGAATCCAACATGATATGATGAGTTATGATGTAGTTATCAGACAGTGACTTTAAAATAAATATACTTATCACTTTTACAGAAATAAAAAAATCAAGTTTTGAATTTCAGCAGAGATGTGGAAAATATAAAAAGAATCAAATGGAAATTCTAGAACTAAAAAGCTACAATAGCCAATATTAAGACTGGTTTGACAACAGAATAGACATTGCTAAACAAAGAATATATGAATTGGAAAGTAGATCGAGAGAGAAATAATTTTAAAATGTTATACACCTGACAAGAACCTGAGTGATACAAGTAAATTTGTGGTCAGCTGCTAACCAAAAGATTGACAGTTCAAAGTCACCCACCAGCTCCACAAAACAAAAGCCTAGGGATTTGTTTTCATGAAGACCACAGCCAAAAAAACCTTATGGGGTGCTTCTACTCTGGAACACATTGTGTCACCATGAGTCACCAATATGATAGCACTTAACAACAACATATATCTAACAAAAGAGGATAAAAATATTGTGTTCTTCTTGTTAAGTGCTGTCGAGTCAAACCAGACTCAGCGAGCTCTCATTGGGTTTCCGAGGCAGTTATCACTACAGGAGTAGATTGCCCAACCTGCCTTCTGAGGAGTGGCTGGTGGGTTTGAATCACCAGCCTTCTGGTTAGCAGTCAAGTGCCTTTAGGCACTAATATAGGGAGCAAAAATTAAAAAAAAGAAGAAGAGGAAGCAAACGTACTTGCTTCACTGGGAGAATTTTGACACATTTTTCTCAGTAGTTAATAGAAAAGAAAAAATCGGTAGGATATAGAATAGTTGCTTTGGCATTGACGAGCATATTTTAAAATATCAGTTAAGATATGCAAAATAAAAAGTTACTAACAAATTCTATATATGGTATATAAAACCCTCTGCAAAATATACATTTTGTACAGCAAACACAGATTATTTACACAAACTAGGCTATAAGTACCACTGAATTTCAACAATCTAAATCATAGATAGAAGTTCTCTAGTCATTTTGAAATTAAACTAATAATCAATAAAATAAAAAATAACTGGAAAAAAATCCCAAAATATTAGGAAATAAGAAAACATACTTCAAAATAACCTATGGGTCAAATAATAATCACAATGAAATTATCAATGGTGTTTAATGGAATGATAGTGTAAATCAATTATGTCATTTTTTTTTTGTTATACACTAATTAAAACTGTCTTACAGAGAAATTTATACCTATAAAGTCATATATTTTGGGGGAAAGACAACTGAAAACTATGGACCTAGTTATTATTCCCAAGAAAATGGAAAATTAA
>NW_006930840.1:0-1164 GCF_000298275.1 Orycteropus afer afer
GGCTGGCGGTTCAAACCCACCAGCCACTCTTCGGAAGGAAGATGGGGCAATCTACTTCCATAGTGATACTGCCTCGGAAACCCAAGGAGGGGTCACTATGAGTTGGGTCTGACTCGACAGTACATAACCACAACATAAAGAAGGAAGTAAAGTGACTTTATTGGAATCTGAAGTAATTACTAGGGAAACACATGGTAGAATGTTTGCCATGTAAAATAGAGGATTTTTCTCCAGGCAGTCATGCACAGACCTGCATGGGTATCCTGGCTTAGTTGCACCATGGCCTCTGGAAACCTCAGCATCTCCATCTTTGAAACAAGGGCAATAATACCTACTTGCTAGACAGGGTGAGGAGGAGGTGTAGGTACAGCACACATAGCACAGAGCCAGGCCTTGAGGAGGGACTCCCTCAGTGGTGACCACTATGATGTTTTATGTGCTAACGTGTCCTGTTTTACTCAAGAATAATGCTTTGCCCCACTGCCAATGGAAAAAACTGTGGTATCAACAGTCAGCCTTTTAGTCAGGTAGGCTGTACCATCCTACTTGTCTTGAATATATTCCAACGACGTGTTTAAAAACATGCATTTAAAACTTTCAAAGCAAAATATGCATTTCTTTTGCTTTCTTTAATCAATAAGTGGATAGTCACTGTGGTTTAAGAAAGTATCATTCAGTCTTCTCTGTAGACTATACTTCAAAGAAATACATTTTTATCATATGGTATTAAAATGTTAGTGATGAGTCTATAGTTTTGATATGCTATCTTAAGCTTTTTTATTTTGATATTTTATGTAGCATACTCCACGTGGCACCTACGTCCTAAATTCTAGCTTTTCTCCTCCTTTACTGGACCTTTTTTTTGTCAAAGATTGTTGAAAACAGCTGTCTGAGACAGCTTAGAGACTGGGTAATTTAGAGTCCAAAAACAGCAGGAAAGGTGGGAAATGGGTTTAAGCTATGGAAGCATATGGAAAAATAAATGTCTTCAAATCTGGAATTACATCCTGTGCATGGGCTGTTTATACAGACCACCAAAGCTTTAAGAGTGAGCATGACCTTTTGCCAAATTCAGGCTTCATCTTGAGTTACTTCGATATTGATGCAATCAGAGCCATGTCATGGTATATGTACAAAATGATTGTAAATATATATATATATATA
>NW_006930840.1:3289-4397 GCF_000298275.1 Orycteropus afer afer
CCTACTTCCGTAGTGATAACTGCCTCGGAAACCCAAGGAGGGGTCGCTATGAGTCGGGGCCGACTCAACGGCACATAACAACAACAACAACAACAGCATTATTTGTTCAAATAAGCGAGGAAGGTGGGCCATAATACCCTTTGTTCTGGTTAAAAAAGCCTAGGTCAAAACATTTAAGAACCACTAATACGTGATACCAAATTCTAACCTCTTCTTTATAGTTGTCAAGGCTTATTGTCTTTTAGCCTTTTTTTTTTTTTTTTAACCTGTCCACCCTAACTTTTACTATCCTCACCTCTGTTCTAGATTAATTTTCTTATTGTACCTCTTTTCCTGAGGCCTTTGTAACCATGACATTTATGTTCCTTGGCTCAATAGTGGAAAGTACTCTTAGCTCATCTCTGAGTATCTAAAGCCTATCTAGAAGCTAACTCTTTTTAAGTCTTTCTTGATTAGTAAGGTGGCATCTCCCTTCTCTGATTTTCTACTGAAAGAGAAAACTACAACTGCTGTGTTTGTAGGCTTTAGCTCATAGTCTTCCCTACTAAACTGTATAAACTTCTTACTGGTTCTGAGCCTTTCCTTTTTGGTATCCACAGCACCTAAAACATGTCCCAGTAGTGATCGTCAGGGTTTCTGGAGATTGTGTTTTCTTTCCTTCTTTTCAACTACAGTTAAAACCTACTTGCTCTGGAGTCTGCTCCGACTCATAGCGATCCCTCCTTGGGTTTCCGAGGCGGTATCACTAAGGAAGTAGATTGCCCAACCTTCCTTCTGAGGAGTGGCTGATGGGTTTGAACCGCCAGCCTTCTGGTTAGCAGTCAAGTGCCTAGGCACTACGCCACCAGAGCTCCCGCATAGGAGTTTCTTGTGTGAGTACTTACTGATGAGTAGGAATCCAGAGTTGTGCTGGTAAATTCACGTTTGAGTACAGGACTTAGACTCGCTGGCTTTGCTCACAGTGCTCTAAAGTAGAAGGCACAGCTGGGAGGTCAGCTTGGCTGAAACAGAGATGTGCAGGAGAGTGAGAGATTTGGCTGAATGGGAAACACTTAAATTTGACTAGGCATCGAAGGCCAGGCGGAAATGTTCGATATTTCTGGTATCC
>NW_006930841.1:0-2167 GCF_000298275.1 Orycteropus afer afer
TTTTTGTGTATGGTGTGAGGTGCAGATCTTGTTTCATTTTTCTGCAAATGGATCTCCAGTTTTGCCAGAACCATTTATTAAACAAACATTCTCTTCCCCATTTAATGGATTTGAGCCCTTTGTCAAAGATCAGCTCACCATAGGTCTATGGATCTATCTCTGGGTTCTTAATTGTATTCCACTGGTCTACATGTCTGTTTTTGTACCAGTACCAGGTAGTTTTGACTACCTGTGGCTGTATAGTAGGTTTTGAGATCCGGCAGTGTGAGATCTCCTACTTTGTTCTTCGTCTTCAATAGTGCTTTGCTTATCTGAGGTATCTTTCCTTTTCATATAAAGTTAGTGATTGGTTTTTCCATATCCTTAAAAAATGTTGATTGGATCCTGATTGGGATTGCATTGAATGTATAGATTGCTTTGGGTAGAACTGACATTTTCACAATGTTCAATCTTCCTATCCATGAGCATGGGATGTTCTCCCATTTATGTAGATTTCTTTTGCTTTCTTGAAGTAGTTTTCTATAGTTTTCTTTGTACAGGTCTTTTGTGTCCCTGGTAAGACTTATTCCCAAGTATTTCATATTTTGGTAGCTATTTTAAATGATATTGATTTCCTTATTTCCTTTTCAGCAGTCTCTTTGATGGTGTAGAGGAATCCAACTGATTTTTGGATGTTGATCTTGTATTCTGCCACAATGCTGAATCTCTCAATTAGTTTCAGTAGATTTTTGACTGAGTCTCTTCGGTTTTCCACATATAGGATCATATCATGAGCAGATAGGGTAGTTGGACTTCTTCCTTACCAATTTGGATGCCTTTGATTTCCCTTTCTTGCCTTAATGTCCTGGCTAGGGCTTCCAATACAATGTTGAATAGAAGTGGTGAGAGAGGGCATCATTGTCTGGTTCCCATTTGCAAGGGGAATGGTTTCAGTCTCTCTCCATTGAGAGTAATGTTGGCTTGTTTTAGGAATACATAGGAAAGAAGGACACAGGGAAAGGTAACATTAGAAAAGAGAGCTGTTACATTATGGGGATTGCAAACAATGTCATGAAACAAAATGTGCATGGACTGTTGTGTGGAAAATGAATTTCCTCTGTAAACTTTCACCCAAATCACAATTAAAAAAAAAAAAAAAAAAAGCTTTTAAAAGTCTCATGTGCTTCCTTGTCACAAAGCAACTATTGCTTGGTGAAAAAGCACTGGATTTGAAGTCCAGCAGATATGGGTTTCAATAGTAGCTCTTCTATTTCTAGCTATATGAAACTGAACAAGACTTTTAACCTCCCTGAGCAAAAAAAATAAAAAGTAAAATGGGAGGAATTCTGAATGGAGGAGATGACAGGTCACATTGATAAGGGAGGAGCAAAGTTGTCAACCTAAAATTATATCTGCGAAGTTCTTTAAGAAAACAAAAACAAGAGTGAAATAAACACATTTCCAGATGAAACGTAGAACACGTACTAATAGTAGAACCTGAAGAAAGGAATAAAAGAAAAATAAAACTTGTAAAGAATGAAAGAATACTTTAGGAAGAAGAAAAATGCCCCCAGAAGGAAGATATAAGATATGAGAAAGAGCAGTAGATACAGAAATTGCTATCCAAATGGGCAAGTATAAATATTACCAGTATATATTAGTTTATGATGAAATGGATTTTAAGGCAAGAAAAATTTTACTAGGAAGAGCCAGGAATTGTACTCAGATCCATTTGATTGATGACATCACATTGGAATAGACCAGAAATAAAAATCATGAAGGATGAGCAGAGAGAAAAACAAAGGAAGTAAAGGGACAGAAGGGGATCCTGAGAAGTTTTTATTTATTATTCTTATTGAACTTTCAATTGTGATTTGGGTGAAATTTTACAAAGCAGATTTGTTTTCCATTCAACAGTTCATATACACATTATGTTTTGTGATACTGGTTACATTCCCCCGCTGTGTAACGTCTCACCTCCTACTTCCTCCCTGTGGCTACCCTTTTCCTGTATCCTTCTTGCCTATGCATTCCTTCCTTCTTCCCTTTCTCCCTGTACAAATTCAGCCCTTCTGATCTCCCATGGTTGATTGTTCTAAGGAGTTCCTCTCCTTGGTGGAGGTGTTCAGCATGTAGGCCTGTGTATTGTTTGGCTGAGAATTAAGCCATGAGAGTGTGTTCAATTCCA
>NW_006930841.1:2267-4475 GCF_000298275.1 Orycteropus afer afer
CACTGAATTCAATTCCAGCCCTGAAGGGTGACTTGGGCCATGATCTATGGAGTTTCACCAATCTCTATCAGACCAATATACCTAAAACCAAAACCAAACTTACTGCCTTTAAGTCAATTTTGATTCACAACAACCACTCCTTGGGTTTCTGAGGTGGTGTCTCTACAAAAGTAGATTGCCCAATCTTCCGAGGAGTGGTGTCCCCCCCCCTTTTTCTCTTTCTTTTTTTTTATTGTGCTTTGGGTGCAAATTTTGTTTTACATTCAACAGTACAAATACATTTGACTTCACACCCTGATTACCATCCCTGACCATAACACAATCTCCTCCCTTCCCATTTCTGTGACACCCCCACCCCATGCCCTTCTTAGTTATGCACTCCTGTCTGTCCAGCTTTCGCTCCATGTGACTGCTGCCCCTCTGGTGCCCCATGGCCAATTGTTCCAACGGGTGTATCTCCAGAGAGTAGGTGGGTCCATCCCCCTGGGTTGGGTGTTCTCCGTGTAATTCTTTCTAGTGTTGGGCTGAAAGCCAATCCTTGGGAGTGAGTCCAATCCCAGGCCCGAAGGGTATCCCAGGCCCATAGACTTGAGAGTCACGCCAGACTCCATTCGACCAGTAATTCTTCTCATTTTTGTGTTTTTGAATTTTGTTCCATATTTTTCCTCCAACTCTTTCCAGGATTTCCAGTTTTGATCCCTTCCCAAGTGGTTGGTATTGGTAGCCAGGCAACATCTAGTTATTCTGGTCTTGAGGTCCATCATATCTTTGGACCAATTGTTTCCAAATGCCTTTGGTTTTCTTCACTCTTCTTTGATTCAGATGAGAGGAGACCAATAGTTGTATCTTAGATGGACACTCAAAAGTTTTTAAGACCCCAGTCACTACTCACCAAAATAGGTTGTGGAACAAGATTTTTATGTACTAACGGAGCTCTGGTGGCATAGTGCCTAAGGCATTTGGCTGCTAACCAGAATGCTAGTGGTTCAAACCCACTCCTCAGAAGGAAGACTGGGCAATCTACTTCCATGGAGATACCACCTTGGAACCAAAAGGAGGGGTCACTTTGAGTAGGAACTGACTCAATGGCAGTGAGTTTGGTTTTTTTTTTTGGATGTTGTGCCAATTGAGCTTGGTGTCCCACAATACTATGGTCTCGAGTAGGCAGGCCCAGTGATTCTCTCTTTCAAGGTGTTTGGTTGTCTCTAAGGGATTACTCCAACTCTGTCTTCTGTTGCTTGTGTAAAGAGTATGGCTATTTTTGTATCACTAGTATCTATGTGCAAGAGCTCTGATGGAGTAGTGCCTAAAGCATTTGACTGCTAACCAGAAGGCTGGTGGTTCAAACCAACCAGCCACTCCTCAGAAGGAAGATTGGGCAATCTACTTCCATAGAGATACTGCATCAGAAACCCAAGTAAGGGTTGCTATGAGTAGGAATTGACTCAATTGGTGAGGGTTTTTTGTTTGTTTGTTTGTTTGTTTGTTTAGTATCTATATAAGATTGTCTTCAGCTAAATCTATCCTTGGTCTAGGGTACATTCCTTTTCACCGACCCCCACCTGATCTTCTCAGTTGTCTATATATTTGTCTGTAGCCTGGTGTTTGGTGTTAGTGGCAATGCAGTATTGCACATAGACTAGTATTTGCCTCTGTTGTCTTTATCTTATATGTACGTTTCAGTGTCCTTCCTTTCCAGAATGTCATCATGCTGTTCACAGATTCTTACCATACCATCTCTCCCCTTACCCAAATCAATATGTGACCCCCAACTAGCCCGAAATGTTCCCTCCCTTCCCTCCCATCTCCAGTAACCTACAAAATGAGTTCCCTTCCCTAAGTAAGCCCTTCCTTAACTTTTAACAGTAATGGACTCATACAATAATTGTCTTTCTGAGATTGACTTATTTCACTCAACATAATATACTCCAAATTCATCCACATTGTGAGATGAGTTTCGTACTTTTCATTATTCTTTAATGTAGCCTAGTATTGCATTGTGTGAATATACCATTATTTGGTTATCCATTCACCTGTTGATGGGCATTTAGGTTGTTTTCATCTCTTTGCTATAGTGAATTGTGCTGTGATGAACATGGGTGTGCATCTGTCTGTTTGTGTCCTGTCTCTCACCTCTTGAGGATATATTGCTAGTAATAGAATTGCTGGATCAAATGGTATTTCTATTTTCAGTTTTTTTTTTTTTTT
>NW_006930842.1:0-1185 GCF_000298275.1 Orycteropus afer afer
ACACATCCTTGTTCCTCAGCACTTGACAGAGGTCCCTTGCAGCCAACTTGCCCAGTGTAATACATCATCTAATGTCCTGACTGCTGCTTCCATTGGCGTCGATTATAGAACCAAGCAATGTAAAGTCTTTGACAACTTCAAACTTTTCTCCATTTGTCGTGATGCTGCTTATAGGTCCAGTTATGAAGATTTTTGTTTTCTTTATGTTGAGATGTAATCCATGCTGCAGACTGTATTCTTCAATCTTCATCAGTAAGTTCCTCAAGTCATCCTCACTTTCAGCAAGCAAAGTTGTGTTGTCAGTGTATCGCAGGTTGTTAATGATTCTTCCTCCAATCTTGATACCACGTTCTTCTTCATATAGTCCAGCTTCTCAGATTATTTGCTCGGCATACAGATTGAATAAGTATGGGGAAAGGATGCAACCCTGAAACACTCCCTTCTTGATTTTAAACCATACAGTGTCTCCGTGTTCTGTCCGAACAACAGCCTCCTGATCAATGTACAGGTTTTCCTCATGAGTACAATTAAGTGTTCTGGAATTCCCATTCTTCTCAGTGTCATCCACAATTTTTTATGATCCACACAATCAAATGCCTTTACATAGTCAATAAAACACAAGTAAACATCTTTCTGGTATTCTTTGCTTTAAGCTAAGATCCATCTGACAGCAGCTATGATATCCCTTGTTCCACGTCCTCTTCTGAATCCAGCTTGCACCTCTGGAAGTTCTCTGTCAGTATGCTGCTACAACCATTTTTTAATTATCTTCAGTAATATCTTACTTGCATGTGATATTAATGATATTGTTCAATAATTTCCACACTTTCTTTGGAATGGGTACAACTATGGATCTCTTCCAGTCAGTTGGCCAGGTAGCTGTCTTCCAAATCTCTTGACATAACCCAGTGAGTGCCTCCAATGGGGCATCCGTTTGTTGAAATATCTCAATGGGTATTCCATCAATTCCTGGAGCCTTGTTCTTTGCCAATTCCTTCAGTGCAGCTTCAACTTCTTCCTTCAGTACTGTTGATTCTTGATCATATGGCACCTCCTGAAATGGATGAAGCTTTTAGTACAGTGACTCTGTGTATTCCTTCCATCTTCTTTTGATGCTTCCTGTATCATTCAGTATTTTGCCCATATAATCATTCAGTATTGCAACTTGTGGCTTAATTTTTTTTC
>NW_006930842.1:3700-4246 GCF_000298275.1 Orycteropus afer afer
GCACATAACAACAACAACAACAACAATATAAGATCTACATCAATCTTGATAATACCGGCAGTATCTCACAGCTTGCAGTTAATCATGCCCCTATTGGGCATTGGATCAACTGATCTGCTGGTAAATGTTGTCCACCTGGCTCTGGGGGCAGGAGAAGGGACCCTGACTTCTAGAGTTTCTGATTTCCATGGTGCAAATAGTTCCTCTCCACCCATCTGTCAGCTATGTCAGCTATGTTGGAAGCTATGCCATTGGTGTTTCAAATACCAGCAGTGTTATCCTGGTGAACAAGTTTCAATGGTTTCCAAACTAAGAAGACTGGGAAGAAAGGCCTGGTGAACTACTTTCAAAAGGGAGTTCCGGCAAGATGGCGGACTAGGCAGAAGGATTGCACAGACCCTCTTCAACAAAGAAAAGGGAAACCAATTAACTCAGACACAGAAGATAATCATGGACCCCTGAGCCTTGAAGGGAAGGATACAGAATTGGACTAAACCCCAATTAGCAGAAGAATTTGCGTAAAAATACCAAAAAAAGGAGACATAC
>NW_006930843.1:0-579 GCF_000298275.1 Orycteropus afer afer
GAAGGACATTATATAATGATTAAAGGATCAATTGAACATAATAAATATCTATGGAGCCAATGAAAGAGCCCCAAAATACATAAATCAGTCTTTAAAAGAGTTGAAAAGTCAAATAGATGACTCCACAGTCATAGTGGGAGATTTTAATACACCACTTTCAATGACAGAACAACTGGAAAAAAAAACTCAACAAAGATGCAGAAGAGATAAACAATACAATCCACCAACTTTGCCTTACAGACATCTACAGAACACTTCACCCAACAACAGCACAATATACATTCTTTTCCAGTGCACATGGAACATTTTCCATGATAGACCACATGTTAGACCATAAAGCAAGCCTTAATAAATTTAAAAACATTGAAATACTGCAAAGCATCTTCTCAGATCTTAATGCTATCAACTTACAAATCAGCATTAGGAAGATCAACCCTAAAATGAGTAAACACATGGAAATTGAACAACACCCTCCTTAAGAAAAACTGGGTAAAAGAAGAAATAAAAATTGAAATTCAAAAATTCCTTGAATCAAATGAGAATGAAAACACAACATACCAAAATCTTTGGGACACAGCA
>NW_006930843.1:2254-2782 GCF_000298275.1 Orycteropus afer afer
GGGCCATAAGGCAAGAAAGGGAAATCAAAGGCATCCAAATTGGTAAGGAAGAAGTCAAACTATCCCTGTTTGCTGATGATATGATCCTATACCTAATAAACCCAAGAGACTTAGTCAAAAACTAATTGAGAGATTTAGCATCATGGCAAGATATAAGATCAACATCCAAAAATCAGTGGGATTTGTCTACACCAGCAAAGAGATTGCTGAAAAGAAATAAGGAAATCAATACCATTTAGAATGTTGTTGTTCATGTTGTTGTGTGCCATTGAGTCGAACCCAACTCATACTGACCCCTCCTTGGGTTTCCAAGGCAGTAGCTATCAAAAAAATAAAATACTTGGGAATAAATCTTACAAGGGACACAAAAGACCTCTACAAAGAAAAGTATAAAAAACTACTTCAAGGAACCATAAGAGATCTATAGAAATGGAAGAACATACCATGCTCGTTCATAGGAAGATTGAACGTGAAAATGCCAGTTCTACCCAAAGCAATCTATACATTCAATGCAATCCCAATCCAGAT
>NW_006930843.1:4152-4834 GCF_000298275.1 Orycteropus afer afer
AGTTGGAATTAGAAATACCATTTGACCCAGCCATTCCATTACTAGGTATATATCCTAAAGAAGTGAGAGCCATGATAAGAACAGACATAAGCACACCTATGTTCATCACTGCACTATTTATAATAGCCAAAAGATGGAAACAACCTTGGTGTCCATCAACTGAGGAATGGATAATCAGGCTGTGGTACATACACACAATGGAATACTATGCAATCCTAAACAATAACCTAGAATCTGCAAAACACCGCATAATGTGGATAAACTTGGAGGATATTATGCTGAGTGAAATAAGTCAGTCACAGAAGGACAAATATTGTATTAGTCCATTATTGTAAAAGTCAAGGAAAGGTTTATTTATGGAAGGAGATTTTCTTTGTTGATTACCAGGGAGGGGAGGGGAGGGGAGGGAACATCGTCAGATAGGTAGAGATAAGTATTGATTTGGGTGAAGAGAAAGGCAGTGTAGCAAATGTGAGTGTTCACCATGGTGGTGTTGAGGAAAAGCAAGACATGGGAGGTACAGACAACAAAGATGACCTCTTTTGCACATATAGTACTGCATTGTTGGTGAAGGCAAACATGGGTATATGGGTGGATAGATGGGTGGCCAGGCTGAACTATTAGGTATATCTTTGAAGTGGGGAGTGTACCCAAGACCATGTATGGGGTTGGCAAACAATGG
>NW_006930844.1:0-4289 GCF_000298275.1 Orycteropus afer afer
AGTTTTGTTCCACATTGTTCTCCCACTCTGTCCAAGATCTCCTACATAGATCCCCCTCTGAGTGGTAGACAGTGGTAGCCAGGTACCATCATAGTCATATAGGCTGAGGATCATATGGTGTACCAGTCTCTTGGACTAATTGTTTCCATGCACCTTTGGTTTTCTTCATTCTTCTTTGCTCTGACCCATCATTGCATCCAGATGGCCGCCTGCAAGCTTTTAAAATGTTAGTCGCTACTTGCCAAAGTAGGATGTGGAACAGTGTTTTTGTGTGTTATGTTATGCCAGTTGAGCTTGATGCCCCCCGTGACCATGGTCCCAAGCCCACAGGGCCAACTACTTCCTCTAGGTAGCTGGCTGTGGCCAAGAAGTGACAACAACCTTAACTGTTGTCAGTTCTACTATATACCTGGGAATCCCATGAGCTGTTTTAAAACATGGATGAAACTAGGGACTTTGTCTCATCAAAGACACCACCTTAAGAGATCACAATTCAGCAAGATAGAAGGAACCAGGGTCCCTCGTGACCTGCAAACCTTCGACCTCTCACCTCCACATTGTTTTGTGAGAGAAAACTTATTTAACTCACATTTTTTTATGTTTTTAATTTTTGTAGTCTAAATTTTTCTTCAACATTAAATAGGTAGTAATGTTGTTGTTGTTGTTATGTGTTGGTTGAGTTAGCTCTGACTTATAGTGACCCTATGTGCAACAGAACAAAATACTGCCCAGTCTGTGCTATCCTCACAATCCTTGCTATGCTTAAACCCATCATGCAGACACTATGTCAGTCCATCTTGTTGAGGGTCTTCCCCTTTTTCATCGACTCTCTACTTTACCAAGCACAACATACTTCTCCAGGGACTGGTCCCTTTGGATAACATGACCAAAGTAGGTGAGACTAAGTCTGGCCATTCTCAGTTCTAAGGAACTTTCCAGCAGTATTTCTTCAAGACAGATTTGTTTATTATTCTGGCAGTCCATAATATTTTCCGTATTCTTTGCCAACACTACAATTCAAATGCATTAACTCTTCTTCAGTCTTTCTTATTCATTATTCAGCTTTCACATGCATGTGAAGCTATTAGAAATAAATGGCTTGGGGTAGTCTCACTTTAGTCTTCAAAGTGACATCTTTGCTCTTTAACACCTATTAAAGAGGTCTGTTGCAGCATATTTGCCTAGTTCAATATAACCTGTCTGCTTGACTGCTGCTTCCATGAGCATTGATTGTGGCTCCAAATAAAATGAAATCCCTGACGACTTCAATCTTTTCTCCATTTATCATGATGTTGCTCATTGGTCCAGGTGAGAGGATTTTTGTTTTCTTTATGTTGAGGTGTAATCCATACTGACTGCTGTAGTCTTTGTTCTTCATCAGTAACTAGGTAAATAGGTAGTAATGTTAATAAAGTTACATTAATTAAAAAAAAAAAAACTGTCATCTAGCCGATTTGACTCAGAGCAACCCCTCCTTGGGTTTCTAAGGCAGTATCTCTATGGAAGTAGATTGCCCAATCTTAAAATAAAAAATGGTAAATAGGTAGTAATATTTGAAGCCAAGTAAAATTGATCTAAATCGTTCCTTTCTGAGTTGATGACAACATGATTTTTTTTTCCCTGAAAACTAGAAGCATTGACAAAGCCTTAATTATAAAAGCCCATATGTTAAAGGACTTAAGAATAGTTGTGTTTTTTTTTGGTGTTATATCAACTAACGATTTTCTTCATTACCAATTCACATTCTCCTTCGGTTGCTTCGTTTCACACTGATGATTACTCCCTTATTTTGTAACTTTCCTTTGCCTTTACAAGTATGACCATCTCAGTGCCTAAGGTATCTGACTGCTAACCAGAAGGCTGACGGTTCAAACCCACCAGCCGCTCCTCGGCAGGAAGGTTGGACAATCTACTTCCCTAGTGATACCACCTTGGAAACCCAAGAAGGGGTCACTATGAGTTGGATCCAACTCAACGGCAGTGAGTTTTGTTTTGTTTTTTATCTCAGTATTTTGGTTACCTCTCCTTTGTTGATTTTTTCTTCCTCTCTCCTCACTATTTCTTAAATGTGGGGATTTCCCAAGGTTCAAGCTTTAACCTTATTTAGCCTATTCTCTTTTCTTTCTGTTTTTATTCCTTCACCAAAGTTAATATGTGTCTACCCTCCCTACCCCACCCACCACCAGTAACCATCAGAGAATAAAAGTTTGAGTAATTGTACTCTTCCAAGCTTTAATTATCCATCTCCAAATCATGTGCAGCATTTCCACCTAAAGCACAATATTTCTAAGAATAAACTCATATTCTTTTTAAAAACACTCCCCTCAAGTGCACTAATTTACATAGTAGGTACTTACAAATAAACAAAACAAAAACCTCACAAGATAAAATGCTTATTAAATGACTTAATGATACATCATTTTCTATGGTGGGTATCTGGTTATTGCTTGATGGTCATCCATTCTCTGTGAAATAGGTAAGAAAAAATTAGGAGTATATTATAGTCAAAATGAAGTGATACAAAACAGCTTTTGAGAATCAGATAATTTAAACTTTCAGGCAAACAAGAATGATTTGTTTGATGGGGCTACATTCCCAATTTATTTTTTGGGGGAATTATCACTCAGAAAAGAGCCTTATCTGCAATTTAATGATAGAATGAAGTGAGATAAAAGAAAATATATGTTATGTGTATTTTGTGTTTTATTTGCAAACTCTTCACAAGGAGGAAGTAGCTGGTGGTAGTAAAAGACTTTAGCTAGTTAAGTCTCTGATTCTTTACTCATTCCACATTTTCTCATGTAACTTGAAATATCAGCCTTGGCAAGACGCCTCATAGACCTTTTAAGTGTTTGACACTACACACTCCTGAGTAGTAGAAAACACTTTAACATAATACATGTTATTTAATTTTCTACCTTTTCCTTGCCACATCAAACCGATGAAGAAATGGTGGAGAAGGGATTTCTTCTCCCAAGAGTAAGTTCTACCAACTCTGAAGGAAAAGGAAGTCATTTCTCTTTTTTTTTTAATAAAATTTTTTTTTTTCCTCTGGCTTAATAGCCATTGAGATCAATGCACAAATTTAAAAAGAAAGGAAGCGGGGAAGAAAGAAAGAAAAAGAAAGGAAAGGACAAGACAAATGGACAGGAACACGGACCTGGTGCCAACCCCCAGTCAATTGCCAGGTTGGACCTAGAAAAGGACCTTCCAAAGGGCTTGGTAAGAGTGCCCAAGAGCTCCAGTAGCTGAATCCTTTCTGGGCCATCATCCAGCCTTTATATGAGGGAGCATTGCTCATTGGCCATTTAAGTTAACTGCACCAGGACTAAGCTGGGTGTGCCTTCAGATCCTCACTCCATCTCAACATGAATACCTAGAGGAATAAAGCACTCCTCTGTGCTTTAGGGGAATGAACTGGTTCAGTTCCAAATCCCATATCTTAGATTATCATCCTAATACCCTATTTGCTAGTGTGGTTGGAAAAGTAAAACTATAGTTTAGTTTTTTATTGTAGCTGTCACTTCTTTGTGAGGTCAACACATAGCCATGCCCAAGCTGGATGGACTAATAAACCTCACAGTAGACTGAGACTTTTATACAACCAAGTAATTGGAGTCCATCATCTCTACTAATGAAAACTTCATTTATTTCCAACTTTTTACCCCAGCTTCCATCATCAACTCCTACTCTGTGTAAAGCAAACTCACAAATATCCATTATAAGGTGTTTACTTTAGTTCCCCAGTGGGATTGTAAACTCTTTGTGTGCTTGTAAGAATTAGAATCTTGTATTTCTCAAGTGTCTAGTATTGTACATGGTTTTGCATATTCAGATTAACAACTCAATAAATATTCATTAACTGATTATTCCCAATGAAACTCTCAATAAGGAAAATATTTAGAATGAAAGTGTGTAATCATGGAACATATTGTCAAAGCCACGAGCTCTGGTGGACCAGTGGTCAATGCATTCTGCTGCTAACCAAAATGTCAGTGATGTGAACCAACCAGCTGCTCTGTGAGAGAAAGATGAGGCAATCTACTCCTGTTAAGATTTACAGCCTTGGGGGCAAGATGGTGGACTAGGCAGAAAGACTGCACAGACCCTCTTCAACAAAGAAAAGGGAAACCAATTAACACAGACACCGAAGATAATCTTGGATCCCTGAGCCTTGAAGGGAAGGATACAGAAGTGGACTAAACCCCAACTAGCAGAAGAATTTGTGTGAAAATACCAAAAAAAAAGGAGACATACGGAGCTGCAGTCTGACAGCGAACTGAGCGACC
>NW_006930845.1:0-859 GCF_000298275.1 Orycteropus afer afer
TTTATTTTGTCTTTTACTGTTTGTGCTTTTGTTATTATATTACACAGTCCAGTCTTAAAAGCTAGACCTAGCAGTGTTGTTTTATTATAAGAATTTTATGGTTTTAGTTTTGATATTTAGGTCCTTAACCCATTTTTTAATTTCTTTTTGTGTATGGCATGAGGCACAGGATCCTGTTTTATATTTCTGCAGGTGAAAAGTTAATTTACTTAACACCATTTAATCTGACAATCTTATGGTTTACTATGCCAATAATGACAAAGTAAAGAGGAATGACATCACATTCATTGCCAAAAGAACATTTCAATATGTATCTTGAATTCAGTCCTTTCAGTGATAGAATAATATCTATATGCTTACAAAGAAGATCAGTTAATATGACTATTCAATTAATGCACCCATGACTGAAGCCAAATATGAAGAAATTGAAGACTTTTACCAACATCTGCAAACTGAAATTGATCAAACATGCAATCAAGATGTACTGATAGTTACCGGTGATTGGAATGCAAAGTTGGAAACAAAGAAGAAGCATCAATAGTTGGAAAAAATGGCCTAGGTGATAAAAATGAGCCAGAGACCACATGACAGAATTTTGCAAAGCCAATGACTTGTTCATTGCAAATAACTTAGCTCAACAGCATAAATGATGACTATGCATGTAGATCTAGCCAGATGGAAAACAAAGGAATCAAAGAGGCAATGGAAAAGCTCAATATCATCACTTAGAACAAGGCCAGGAGCTGACTGTGGAATGGACCATCAATTGTCTGTGTGCAAGTGTGGTGGTTAAGTTTGTGTGTCAACTTGGCTGGGCCTGGTTGGGTGGCTGGGCAGCTGGGTGTAGTTATTCACCCTG
>NW_006930845.1:1119-2894 GCF_000298275.1 Orycteropus afer afer
AAATTAATGGCCTGCTGTGTGGTTTGGTAACATCGGGACTGTGCCTTTTTACTTGTCAACCTTGGGTTTGTCAGCCTTAGCAGCCAGTAGCTGAGAAAAGAAAAGCCTCCAGCTTCAGTGGGCCTGGAGCAGAAGGCAGAATTGTAACCCAAGGTTGAAGGGCTTTCACCCAGCCCCTAGAGCTTGGCATTTTGAACTTGGACTTAAAGCCTCCAAATTGTAAGAATAAACTCCTGTTTGTTAGAGACATCCCATTTGAGGTATTTTCCTGTCAGAGTGGAACTAGGTAACCAGAACAGCAAGTTCACATTGGGGCTGAATAAAATTAAACAAGTCCTTGACACCCAAAGTATGACCTTGAATATATTCCACCTGGATATAGAGACCATCTGAAGAATATATTTGATGCACTGAACACCAGTGTCAAAGACCAGATGATTTATGGGATGACACAAAGAACATCATACATGAAGAAAACAAGAAGTCATTCTAAGATAGAAAGGAAGAAAGACCAAAATGGATACGAAAAGAGATTTTGAAACTTCCTCTTGAATGGAGAGTAGCTAAAGAGATAGGAAGAAATGATGAACTAAAAGAGCTGAACAGAAGATTTCATAGGGTGACTTGAGAAGACAAATGAAAGTGTTATAATGAAATGGGCAAAGACCTGGAATTAGAAAAACAGAAGGGAAGAACTTGTCTCATGCTCAGCATTTCTCATGCTGAAAGAACTGAAGAAAAAATTCAAGTTTCAAGTTGCAATATTTAAGGACTTTATGGGCACAGGGCTCTGGGGCTTCTTTTCACTGGTGGGAGGGGCGGCTCTGTTTTAAGGCCAAGGCACAAGGTAGGTGGGCCTGGGGCTCGGGGGCTGTTTACTGCTTGGGGACAGTTCTATTCTAAGGCTGGGGCCAAGGTAGGCAGGCATGAGGCTTGGGGGCTGCTTTTTGCTTGGGCATGGCTCTATTTAAAGCCTGGGACCTGAGGTAGGTGGGTATAGGGCTCTGGGGCTGCTTTTCACTTGTGGGTGTCTCTATTTTAAGGCCAGGGCCTGAGGTAGGTGGGTGCAGAGCAGTCAGGAACAACTGAGGGAGACGAACTTGTCTGTCAGTTTGTTGTCATGTGTTTACTTATGTGTTGCTGTGAGACTGGAGACTATGCCACTGGTGTTGCAAAATGACATCAGGCCTACCCATGATGGACAGGATTCAGCAGACCTTCCAGGCTAAGACAGATTCAGAATAAGGAAGAGGCCATCCACTTCTCAAATAATTGGCCAGTGAAAACCTTATGAATGGCAGTGAAACACTGTTTGATATATTACTGGAAAACTTGATGAATAGCATGAAACATTATCTGATATAGTGCTGGAAGATGAACCCATCAGGTCAGAAGGCACTCAAAATTTGATTGGGGAAAACTGACTCCTCAGAGTAGAGATGACTTTAATGATATGGACAGAGTAAAGCTTTCAGGACCTCCATTGCTTGATGTGACACAACTCAAAATGAGTAGGAACAGATCCAAGCATCCATTAATAATCAGAACATGGAATGTATGAAATATGAAACTAGGAAAATTGGAAGTTGTCAGAAATGAAATGGAACACATAAAGATCAATATCCTAGGCATTAGTGATCTGAAATGGACTGGTTTCAGCTACTTTGAGTCAGAAACCATATGATCTGTTGTTGTTGTTATTTGCTGTCAAGTCAGCCCCGACTCATAGCGACCCCTCCTTGGGTTTCTGAGGCAGTATCACTATGGAAGTAGGA
>NW_006930845.1:3869-4396 GCF_000298275.1 Orycteropus afer afer
GAATATATCCCTCCTGAATTCTGAAGCCATCTAAAGAATGGATTTGATGCATTGAACACCAATGACCAAAAACCAGAGGAATTGTGGAATGACATCAAGAACATCATCCATGAAAAAAGCAAGAGGTCGATAAGAAAAGAAAGGAAGAAAAGACCAAAATGGATGTTAGAAGATACTCTGAAAACTGCCCTTGAATGGAGAGTAGTTAAAGCTAATGGAAGAAATGACAAAATAAAAGATCTGAACAGAAGGTTTCAAAGAGAAGCTAGAGAAGAGAAAGCCAATTATTATAATAAAATGTGCAAAGACCTGGAGCTAGAAAACTAAAAGGGAAGAACACACTTGGCATTTCTCAAGCTGAAAGAACTGAAGAAAAATTTAAGCCTTGAGTTGCAATATTGAAAGATTCTATGGGGAAAATATTGAATGATGCAGGAAACATCAAAAGAAGATGGAAAAAATACACAGAATCACTGTACCAAAAAGAATTGGTCGATGTTCATCCATTTCAGGAGGTGGCATATGAT
>NW_006930846.1:0-1209 GCF_000298275.1 Orycteropus afer afer
GTCCTCATTTCTTGTCAGCTTAAATTATTACTCCTATACTAAATTATTAATGATGTAATACACATTGATTGCATAAGGAAAATACCTTATATAGAAGATAACATTTTAAGTGACAAAAGGAAATGAGGTTTACAGTGATCCTCAGGGACTATTAAGTTCCAAGCTTGTTTGAGGTTGACAGAGTTCAAAAAAATGTTTCAAATCTAAACTAATTATTAGTTTAGATAATTTAGCTCTAAGAAGACTGGTCCTTTTGAAGGATAAATAGAATTAAACATTTGTAAATAAGTTTGGATATTTATCATTATTGTCTTGGTTGATTCTCTTTTCAGGTCAGGCTGAATTTTGCTAATTTGACCAACAGCATTTAAAAATTTTTCAGCATAACAGCTTGGAAATTATTATACCTATGTATGGTATTTGGCCCATTAATTAACAGATTATTAAGCTAATACTGAATGTGGCACATGGCAATTCTTGTCTCATATGAGATGGGGGGCACAGAGGAAAAGCTGAACTAATTTAAATATTGTTAATCACTTTACTCTTTATCCAGTTTGCCCATATTGGCTTTTTTGTTGACTTTATACTGGATTTTAAAGGGATTTCTCTTGGTTGCTATACATCAACTTGAAATTCTGACTAGTTTGATTCTAAATTCCCAGAAATATATTCAAAATAAAGAGTTCATCTGTAGACAGGGCTAAAAGACAGAATCTCTGGCTTTAAGATCTGAAGACGATGTCATTCATACATGATCTTTATAAAGATTTTTATACATTTTCCTCCCTTCATTCCCTGATGATCCATATTAAAAATGGGGATAATGTCATCTGAAGAAGGATTTTCTGCTTGGTAAAATAGAAGGTCAACGAAAAAGAGGAAGACCCTCAACAAGATGGATTGACACAGTGGCTGCAACAGTGAGCTCAAACAGTAATGATTCTGAGGATGGTGCAGGACTGGGCAATGTTGCATTCTTTTGGACACAGGGTTGCTATGAGTTGGAACCAACTGGACAGCACCTAACAACAACAATATCATCACACAAATGAATTGTAGTCTTTAAGAAAAAAAATCATGTGGGACTTTATAAAACAGATATCCATGTAAATTTAAAGAACTGAGTGCCTGGAATGTTGCTGGGCACATAACGTGGTAAGTACTCAAATACTTAAATGAAACAAATAAAACACTATTTACTACTGT
>NW_006930846.1:4234-4864 GCF_000298275.1 Orycteropus afer afer
AAAAGGAGAGTAGTTATCTGCAGAGGATGGCAGATTGTAGGGGAATCTATGTAGGAGATCCTGGATAGAGTGGGAGAACAATGTGGAAAAAAACTCAAAATCATTAAAAAAATAAATAAAAGAGGAGGAGTTCCAGTAAGATGGCAGAATAGGCAGAAAAACTGCACAGACCTTCTTCAGCAAAGAAAAGGGGAACCAATTAACACAGATACAGAAGATAATCCTGGACCGCTGAACCTTGAAGGGAAGGATATAGAAGTGGACTAAATTCCAACCAGCAAAAGAATTTGCGTGAAAACACCAAAAAAGGAGACATACGAAGCTGCAGTCTGTCAGTGATGCTGACGGCACAGACAGCTTGGATATTGCCAAGTGGTGGTAGGACCTAAGAGTTAACCTAAAAGTCAGCCCTGTTGGCCAGCAGCTGCACAGAGGACTACTCTGGTGGCTAGGGCATAAAAGGCAAAGTAGCAAAGAGGAAGGTGGGCTGAGCTGTGGACTTTTGCCTGTCCAGAGGGCACAGCCATTTTGAATATTTACAATCAGCTTGAACATTTTGGATATTTAAAGCAACAGCATTCTCCCACATACCAGGGACTTAAGAATAGGCTCTGCTTCCTGGGAACCACA
>NW_006930847.1:0-658 GCF_000298275.1 Orycteropus afer afer
ACTGATGTGTTATTTAAACACTTAGAATCTATTTTAAGATCTTATGGCTAATATAAAAAAATAAAATTGTTATTGAGAGGTAGTTTTTTTTTTTTAATTTTATTGTGATTTGGGTGAAAGTTTACAGAGCAATATCATCTTCCATGCAGCAGTTCACATACACTTTGTCTTATGACATTGACTGTAATCTCCCACAATGCAACAGCTCTTCTCCTACTTCCTCCTCATAGCCACCATGACAGGTAGCTTTAGACAATAGTTTAAAACATAGGTTCTGTGGTCAAACTACCTAGATTTGGATTTGAATCTTGACTTTATCACTTACTGGCTATGTGACTTAATTTAATTTCTCTGTCTTTAGTTTCTTTACCTCTAAGAGGGAAATTATAAGAGGGAGTTGATAAAAGTGGATGATACACAATAATGACTATATGTTCATTATTATTATTATCACTTAATTGTGGGTATAGTAAGAATTTTACTGAGACAGTTTTCAGAGTACTCTGTACTAAACTATATTATATCCATAAATTGTTGAATGATATTACTAAAATTACATACAAGTAAAATCTTTCTGAAGATAATTCAAAAATGTCAAAGCAGTACTTTGACAGGAAACTGCCAGAAATTCAAGCTGGATTCAGAAGAGGATGTGGAA
>NW_006930847.1:918-2077 GCF_000298275.1 Orycteropus afer afer
GCTGTTCAAACACAGCAAGGGAATACTGCATGTTTTAAAAACAGGAAGAGTATGATCAGTACGTATCATTTCACCATATTTAGTCAATCTGTATGCAGGGCAAATAATTTGAGAAGTTGGACTATATGAAGAAAACACACCAGGATTAGAAGAAGACTCATTAACAACTTGGGATATGAAGGTGGCATAACATTTATTGCAGAAAGCAGAGGGCATAAATCACTTATTGATGAAGTCCATAGACTGTAGCCATCAGTGTGGATTATACCTCAACAAAAACCAAAAATATTTACAACTGAACCAATAAGCAACATCATGATAAATGAAGAAAGATTAAAGTTGTCAAGGATTTCATTTTATTTGGGTCCACAATATATACCTATGGATGCAGCAATCAAGAAATCAAACAGATATTTCATTGGGTGAATCTGCTGCAAAAGGTTTCTTGAAAGTGTTAAAAAGCAAAGATGTCATGTTGAGGACAAAGGTGTTCCTGATCTAAGCAATGATATTTTCAATCACTGCATATACATGCTATCACTAAACAGTGAATAAGGAAGACCAAAGAAGAACTGATACCTTTGAATTATGGTGTTGGTGAAGAATATTAAATATACCATGGACTGCCAAGAGAATGAACAAGTCTGTCTTGGAAGAAGTACAGCCAGAATGTTCCTTAGGAATGAGGATGGAAAGATTTTGTCTCGTGTACTTTGGATAAGTTATCAGGAGGGATCAGTCCTTAGGGAAGGATATTGTGCTGAGAAAAGTAGAGGGTCAGCAACAAAAAGGAAGACCTTCATAAGACAGACTGACAGAGTGGCTAGAACAATGGACTCAAATATAGCAATGAATGTGAGAGTAGTGCAGGACCAGGCAGTGTTTTGTTCTGTTTTTACATAGGGTGACTATGGATTGGAACCAACTCAATGGCACCTAACAACAACAAATATTTTCCAAGTAGTTAAGTTAAATATTTACATGCATTATTATGTTAAAAATTATCTCTTTTTATCTTATTTCTGAGGGCTAGAAAAGAACTAGACTTATAAGATCAAGTGTTTTTTGAAATTAAAAAAATAAAAGTTTACTCTTATCTCTGATACTTACCACAGACCAGAGAACTTGACTTTGCCTATATCCCACACCATTGGGACAT
>NW_006930847.1:3112-4128 GCF_000298275.1 Orycteropus afer afer
ACTGTGAGTCGGGCCGACTCAACGGCACATAACAACAACAACAACATATTATGTCTCAGGCACTACTTTAGAGATTCAAGGCAGAGGAGAGGATTCATAGTGAGCATGAGTGATATCTTGTTGGGAAGAGTGTGGAAAGTGTTAGCAAATCTTCAGCTAAAGCCTGAAGATAGAGTAGCTACCAAGTGACTTTGGAAAAAGTGCACTGTAGGCAAAGACGGTCAGGATTCAACTCACTCACTCACTCAATGTCGTGTAACAGACACTGTTCTAAGCTCTGGGGATCTCATGAGAGTTAAAATGCTGGATCTCATTGAGCTTAAATTCTGGAGAGGATGTTAGGTAATTTAGACAAGAAACAGATTCCCAATACAATGTCAGGTTGAGGTGAATGCTATAAAGAAAAGTAAAAGAGATTAAGGATATGGAGATGTTTTAGATGGGGAATCTTCTCTGGTTATGTCAAATTTAAGACACCTGAGTAAAATCAGTGTGGGAACTATGCAAGCATGGACACCTCCTGATGCAGAAGGGTGCTGAGTGAGTTGGACATTAATGGGGCCAGTACTCTGTAAGTTAAGGGAGAGGCAGAGGATGAATTTGGAGAGGAATCCAGGGGTCAGATTGTATAGCTTTTGAATTTTATTAATCATGTGATAGGAGCTCCTGGAAGCTTTTGATCAGGACAGCGATATGATCTGATCTTACTTTAAAATAATGCACAGGCTGCTATGTGGAGACAAAGATGTATATAAGATTAATTAGGAGGCTATGGAAGAAGTTCTGGCAAAAGATATGGGGCTTGGCTAAGGATGGCAGCTGTGGATATAGTTAGAGGTATCCATAAAGGTGATGTTTTTGAAAATATGAATAACTATAAAAAAATAAAATAAAAAATCCTAGTATTCAGGGAGCCAGCAGGTCAGAATTTGAGGATCTTGAATTTTGAGCTTGGAGTATCAGGAGATGAAGCTGCAGGTCAGGCAGGGGCCAGCTTATGGTGGGTCATGTGTAAT
>NW_006930848.1:0-4291 GCF_000298275.1 Orycteropus afer afer
TGCAAAAAATAAAGCTTTGCTTCAGATCATCAGTCTGAGCCTCTCCTTGTTCTTCATCTTCGGCTCTCCCCTTCCCTCGGCTGGACCGCGGCAAAAACAAAACCGTATCTGTAAACATTCCTTACTCTGTTGCATTAAATTGTCAGTTTATCTAATTGCACTCTGAATGGATCTCTTACCCATGCATGATTTTGCACCTTCCAAACAACGACAAACTTCGTTACAGCAATGTAAAAAAAAAATCTCACTTGTTAATATCACCACTGATCTTATGAAAATATTATTTTAAGTATTGGGAAGCTATCAAGTTCATAGTGATGGATAAAGATTTTTGAAAATTCTAATATTTGCTTGAAATTGTTTATGCATGTTTCTAGAGGTTGCTACCTTAAGAGTATTAGAAAAAAGTGCTTTACTGATTGGAAAACTTTCTCGTAGGTCATGATCTCTGGTGAATGAATTTTGATCTAGATCATTTTGCAGGTAAATCATTTATTTGTTCGCCCACTTCCATTTTCTGCTAAATATGTTGTTTTCTTGTTGTTAGTTGCAGTCATGTCTGCTCTAACTCATGGCAACATTATGTATAACAAAATGAAACATTGCCTGGTCCTGTGCCATCTTCATGATTGCTGTTGTTGTTGTTGTTGTTATGTGCCGTCCAGTCGGCTCCGACTCATAGCGACACCTCCTTGGGTTTCCCAGGCAGTATCTCTATGAAAGTAGATTGCCCAATCTTCCTTCCGAGGAGTGGCTGGTGGGTTTGAATTGCCAGTCTTCTGGTTAGCAGTCAAGTGCCTTAGGCACTATGCTACCAGAGCTCCTTCATGACTGTTCGTGTGTTTGAATCCATTGCTATGGCCATTTTTATCTTACAAATGATAATACGCTCATTGGAAAGAAATCAGAAAATTCATGAGAACCCTCCAAACTCTCTGCAGGACTATGTTTCTTTCCAGAGGTTCCAGGGAAGACTTTGTTTCCTTGTGTTTTCCAACTTTTAGAGCCCATCTGCATTCCTTGGCTCACGGACCTGTTTTTCAGTCTTTAAAGTCATCCAGAGTAGGTCAAGTCCCTCTCAAGCTGCCTTCTGGTTCTCTCTTTGTCACCTTCTGATCGTGGCTGGCAAAGAACCCAGGAGATGAGATCAAGTCCACCTAGATAATCCAGGAAAGCTTCCCATTTCAAGGTCCTTAATTTAACCATATCTGGTAAGTCCCCTTTTCCATGTAAGGTAAATATCCACAGACCCTGAGAATTAGGATATAGACACTTTTGGGAGAAGGGAGCTATTATTCTGCCCACCATAATCATTTGGCAGCATTCTGAGGAGTTTCCTTTATTCTAATAGGCAACTTGATATTATCTAAAAAGTAATATACTTGGAGACAGATAATGGTAGTGATTGAATCATATAATGAAAACGTAATATCATTGAATTGTACATGTGAAGAATGTTGAAATTACAAATGTTTTGTAACGTATATATTTACCACAATAAAAAACAAGTAATATGTCATATTTGCATAGTCTTCACTAGCTACCTCACTCATCAATCTCTGCTTAATGTAGATTTGTATGCCTTAGGTTTGCTAAATGGGATTTCTGGTGGCCCATTTATTAAAGCACTCAGCTGCTAACCTAAAGGTCAGTGGTTCAAACCCACCAGCATGGAAGAAAGATATGGCAGTCTGCTCTGTAAAGATTTATAGCCTTGGAAGCCACTCTGTCCTATAGGGTCCATATGAGTTGGAATCAATTCAATGGCAGTGGGTTTCTGGTTTTGGTCTGATTGCTGTGAGTCTTGTGTTCTGTTTTCCACATTCTTTACATTTCTAGAAACAGGTAATGCATCCCTCACTTCATTTTGCATTTATGTTCCATAGGGTTTTCAACAGTGGATTTTTCAGAAGCAGATCACCAGGACTGTCTTCGAGATGTCTCTGGGTGAACTTGAACCTCCAACCTTTCAGCTGGCAGCCAAGTATATTAACCATTTGCACCACCCAGGGATTCCTTTAAGCCCACAGAATATTCCATATCCCTGGCCAAAATCTTTGTCCAGATAGACATATAGCCTGACAGATTCAGTCAAGACCAATCTCTGTTTCTTGCTGCATATGTTGGGCTAAATGTGGTATTTTTCTTTGAAAAGCACAGGTACTCACAACTGCTTGTCAGCCAGGCAGGGAGGGGAACCAGACTTAAAATGCAGCTGGAAGATGCTGAAGACCTAACAGAGAGATGGAAGGACTGTGCCCTTGATAAAATTATTGAGCCAGTGAATCAAGTCACCTTGAAGCCCATTAAACATCTGATTTTCCTACACTTTGAGGACTACACTTTGAGGATTATACCCTACACTTTGAGGATGTCACTTTGAGGACTAAGGTGTACCTGACCTAAGCCATGGTAATTTTAATCACTTCATATGTATGTGGGAGCTCTGGTGGCATAGTGCCTAAAGCATTTGACTGCTAACCAGAAGGCTGGTGGTTCAAACCCACCACCCACTCCTTGGAAGGATGATTGGGCACTCTACTTCCATAATCACACTGCCTTGGAAACCCAAGGAGGGGTCGCTATGAGTTGGATATGACTCGACGGCAGTGATTGAGTGAGTCATATGCATGTGAAACTTGGACAATGAATAAGGAAGACTGAAGAAGAACTGATGGCTTTGAATTAATGTGTTGGCAAAGAATACTAAATATACCATGGACTACCAGAGGGATGAACAAATTTCTCTTGGGACAATTACAGCCATAATGCTCCTTAGAAGTGAGGGTGGTGAGAGTTTGTCTCACATACTTTGGACATGTTTTCAGGAGGGACTAGTCCCTGGAGAAGGACATCATGAAGGGGAAGACTTCAATGAGATGAATTGACACAGTGACTGCAACAATACAAAGATGGCAGCAATTGTGAGGATGGTGCAGTGTTTTGTTCTGTTGTACAAAGGGTTGGTATAAATCAGAACTTACTTGATAGCACCTAACAACAACAAATAGGGGTTAGGATTTATAACACATAATTTATTTTGGGGGGTACACGACTCAACCCATAACACATGGAAGGTCAGAATAATCTCTAATTCCCTTTGTTATTTAAGCAGATAGTGAAAAGGATAGGACCTGGTCACTGATCCTTTCTAAGTTTTGATGTTGCCCTTTTAGCTTGGAGCTTCTAGTGGGACAGTTACATGGCACCCATCATGATTCTTTAAATATTTAAATCAGATCATATCACTCTCCTGCTCTTAACTCTCCAGTGATTTCTATCATATACTGATAATATTAAAGTCCAATGCCCTCCCTAACCCTGCACACTCTGGCCCTGCAATCACTGTGTGATGTCTTTCAACCTATAGGGCTATTTTTCAATCACTGTATTGGACAGTATTCTATTGTGATCATCAGTTTTCATTGGCTAATTTCTGGAAATAGATTGCCTGCCATTCCTTTCTAGTCTACCTTAGTTTGGAAGCTCCACTGAAACCTGTCCACAGTAGGTGACCCTGCTGCTATCTGAAAAACTGTTGGCATAGCTCCTAGTATCACAGCAACACACAAGCCACCACAGTAAGACAAACTGACAGATGGTGGCAAAATTTACTTAGTTACCAGCTTAGTACCAACCATCAGAGGGGCCTTCTCTGACCCACTTCTCTAAAGCAGGACCCTCTCCCTTTACTCTTTGTCCCTTGTTTGCCCCATTTTCCTTCACAGTATTTATCACTGACAGATTTCATATTATATCTTTATAAAATATGTTGATATTACTAAAATGTAAGTTCCATGACTCAGATACTTGCTTGATCTTATCCACAGTTCTGTCACCAGCATCTAGAACATTTCTTGTTGTACAGTAAGCAGGTGATAAATATTTAGTGAGAAAAAATGAAAATCAAAGTAATGGTCTCGAAGAGTTTTATTCCTTAAGAAGGACTGTCCATGTATAGTTCTTGGCTATATATCAGTTTGGTAATGGGCATACACAATGTGGTTGGGTAACGCAACAGCCATGCCTGACCCCCTTCTACCTGGATACTTTCCACTATCTACCAAGGCTGCAAGAGTTAAATACTTGGAGTTCCGGCAAGATGGCGGACTAGGCAGAAGGACTGCACAGACCCTCTTCAACAAAGAAAAGGGAAACCAATTAACACAGACACAGAGGATAATCTTGGACCCCTGGGCCTTGAAGGGAAGGATACAGAAGTGGACTAAACCCCAACTAGCAGAAGAATTTGCGTGAAAATACCAAAAAAAAAAAGGAGACATACAGAGCT
>NW_006930849.1:0-2078 GCF_000298275.1 Orycteropus afer afer
TATCACTTCCTTTGTTGCTGTTGTTTTAGTATTTGCTAAGTATTTGTGCTTATCTTCTTTTTTATTGTGATGTGAAGGTTTATCATTTTTCTTTGCGTTTACCCTGTGATTTATAATTTTCTCCCTGAGTTTAAAACAGTCCATTCTATCTTGCAACTCTCTTGACTTCCTCACCATTTAGAAGTTCTGTAACTACACAATTTTCCCCCTCTTTTTGGTTTGTAGTTGTCCTCATTTGCCAATTGATATCTCTGGTTCCCTATTTACAATCTTGTAAGCTTATTTTATTTTGGACACTTCCATGGCTGTGTTTGTTTCTGGGTTATGTCATCTTGTGCATTAATGGTCGGTTGTTGTTTGCTATTATTGGTTCTCTGTTCAAAGGACTCTTGTAAGGTTAGTCTGGTTTTAACAAATTCCCTTAGTTTCTGCTTATCTGGAAATCTCCGAATTTCACTATCATATTTGAGGGACAATTTTGCCGGGTATATAATGCGTGGTTGAAAATTTTTCTCTTTTTATGTATACCATCCCGTTGCCTTCTCGCTTGCATAGTTTCTGCTGAGAAATCAGAGCTTATTCTTACTGGCTGTCCTTTGTAGGTAACTTTTTGTTTTTCCTGTGCTGCTTTCTGTCTTTGTCTTTGGTTTTGATGAGCTTGATATGAAGTGTCTTGGTGATTTTCTTTTGGGGTCTATCCTGTTTGGGGTTCATTGGATATCCTGAATGGATATATTCTCATCTTTCATCATACCAGGAAAATTTTCTCCCAACAAATCTTTGACAATTTTCTCTGTGGTTTTATTTGTCTCTTCCTGTTCTAGAATTCCTATTCACGTAGGTTATTCCTTTTGATGATATCCCACATGAACCTTAGGCTTTCTTCATTTTGTTTTGATCCTTTTTCTCATTTGTCTCTTTCCAAAGAAGTGTCAGGTATTTGCCTTCAATCTCCCTAATTCTGTCTTCCATTGATTCAATTGTGCTCCTTTGCCCATTCAATGTCTTATCTATTTCTGACAATTTAGTATTAATCTTCTAGATTTCTGTGTGTAGATTTTGTATCATTTCTAATTTTTCATTTATTTTGTTCTTGTATTGTCTTTTGAAATTATTGTAGGATTTTCTCTGTGTTTTCCTTGATCTGTCTCTCAATTCATTGAAGATACCTAAATATGATTGTTTTGAATTCCTTACCAGGAAGTTCCAATGCTGCGTCTCCCTCAGGGCTGTGTTTTGGGTCTGTATCCTGGTTCCTTGTTTCTCCTTTATCTTGCTTCTTTGTGTGGACTGTGATGCTCTGTGTCTCCAAGGCATTGTGACATTTTTGTGTTTTTATATTTAATTGGTGATTGTATGTTGGTGTGACTTGCCCACGATTTTTGTTTTCTTTGTATGTTGTCTGTGTAAGCAGGGTACTGTGCTCCTCTATTTGCTACTTGACAGCACTTGTGCACTCAACACCTGTCTCCTTTCCTGTTGTCAGCCTCTCATATGTCCCTGTTGAACTTGGCAAATAGAGCCTATTCTTAGGTCCCTGAAATTCGAATGAGAATGCTATCACTTTCAAATAAAAAATGGTTACCATTTATAAAGATTCAAAATGGCTGTGCCTTTGGTCACTTTAAATATCCAAAATGGCCACTGCTTATAAACATTCAAAATGGCTGCACCCTCAGTCACTTTAAATATTCAAAATGGCTTCCACTTGTAAACAATCAAAATGGCTGTGCCCTCTGCACAGCGGAAAGTCAACAGCTCAGGTTGTCTCCCTCCTTGCTGTTTCCCTTCCTTGTCATAGGCCACCAACGCAGTCGTCTCTGCAGCCTTTGGTGACCAAAGCTGATCTTTAGGTCAATTCTCAGGTCCCAGCACTACTTGGAAATATGCAGGCTGTTGGTCCTTTCAGAGTAGCTGACAGTCTGCAGCTCTGATCATCTCTGTAGTCACTGTTTTTGTTCAGGTTTTTCCACTAGTTGGTGCCTAATACACTTCTGTATAGTTCCTTTCAAAGCTCAGGGCTCCAGGATTATCTTCTGTATCTCTGTCAATTGGTTTTTCTTTTCTTTGTTGAAGAG
>NW_006930850.1:0-447 GCF_000298275.1 Orycteropus afer afer
AACAAAACTCAAAATCATTTGGGGAAAAAAAAAAAAGGGACTAAGTTTGCTGGTCTGATGGAGCCTGGTGGAACCACTGAGACTATGGCCCCTAGCTGCCTTTCAGATTTGGAATTGAACCCACACCTGTGGCTTCCAGCCAAACAAAAGACAGGCATATGAGCTGAACATTTAGACTAGGTAGATACACTCCTTAGAGAGAAAAATCATGGGAGAATGGAAGGGCTGTGTATATACAGGGAGACAGCTCAGGGGGCAGGAGTGCATGGATGGACAGACACAGGGAAGAGGTAACTATGTGGAAGAAGTGGAAGGGGAGCTGTTGCACTGGGGTAAATTGTAGTCAATGTCATGAGACAAAGTGTATATGAACTGCTGTATGGAAAGTGAATTTGCTCTGTAAACTTTCACCCAAATCGCAATAAAACAAAACAAGAACAAAAAAAA
>NW_006930850.1:3342-4493 GCF_000298275.1 Orycteropus afer afer
GCTTTGGCCCCTTGGGACCAGGAGTTAAGGGGTGAGGGTCTGGGAAAGTTTGGGGATTTAGCCTGAGATTGGGACAAGGTAGCAGCACAAGAAATGGTTTTCAGTTCGAGAAGCCTTGATTTTTTGTACTGAACAGAATCCTCTATCCCGGGGTTGGCCACAATTCGGACAGGAATCTTCATGTCTCTACTACAACGTTCGCTCCAGTGACAAGGAGTTCATTGTTGTTGTTATGTGCCGTGGAGTCAGACCCGACTCATAGCGACCCCTCCTTGGGTTTCCGAGGCAGTCTCACTACGGAAGTAGATTGCCCAACCTTCCTTCCGAGGAGTGGCTGGTGGGTTTGAACCACCAGCCTTCTGGTTAGCAGGAGTTCATTACTGACCCTTAATTCCTCCCTCCCCCACCCACCTGGTATCAGCAAGTCCCATTGATTCTACTGTCGCAGGGGGTCCTGGGACCCTGAGCGAGGGTTCTTGCCTCCTGCTGACAAAGAATTGAGTAGGAGAGGCAGTGTCCACACGAATCAAAGTTTATCAGACAGAAAGGAGAAGGGGAGTGAGGGGAGGTAGGCTCGCGAGGAAGCGATGGAGAGAGGCTTTCGCCTACGCTAGCCTCCAGTCTCACCCCGAAGAAAGATTTGCTGGGGTTTATAAAACGGGTATTTTCTTTCTTTTTTTTTTTGCAGGGGGTTATAGATCTTCATCTTTATTCGTGGAATGGGTGGGTATTGGGGCCTTGTTATGAAGCCTTCGGGACGCCGGTTTGATTCCCAGTAGATAGATGCTTTAGTGTTGGCTCAGAGTGGCTTCCCTGTAAACAGCCTGCAAAACGAAACAGCCTGCAAAACACTCTTGAAAACAGCCTGCAAACAGTAAAGGGCAGAACTAGGGGAAGGTCGTCTGTTCTTTTCTTTACCTCCTGTTCCAGGTTGTAAGTTACTGGTTACACTAACTTTTTCTTTGCAATAGGTTTTAGCTTTGAGTTTGGGCTTTCATTTAACCCTTTGGGTCCTGCAGCCTTCTCCCTGCCTCACTACCACAAAATATATCTTGAAGGTGGTCAACGCTTCATTGGCCATGAGCATCTCACCTGGACTGCTCCAGCAACTCCTCACTCATTTCCCTGCTTCCACTCTTGCCCTTCCCCCC
>NW_006930851.1:0-4190 GCF_000298275.1 Orycteropus afer afer
TATCTTCTGTGTCTGTGTTAATTGGTTTCCCTTTTCTTTGTTGAAGAGCGTCTGTGCAGTCCTTCTGCCTAGTCCGCCATCTTGCCAGAACTCCCATTCTCATTATTTCCATCTCATTGTTTCATTTCCAGTAATCTAATATCCCTGCCTTTTTACCTTCTTATCTTTTCTTTAGAGTAATTGCTGGCCATTTGGTCTCATATAGATGATTTTTTAAAGGAGCTATACTCAGGGCTGTTATTTTTTATTTAATGGGCCAATCTGTTTGTTGGTAAGCTAAAAGGGAGACCTCAGAGAATAAAGATTTAAAGAGCATCTCAGCGTGATAGTCTCGGGAAATCCTCTAGGCTGAATAGTCCATTATGTCTAAACTTTTTTTTTTCCTTAAATCTGGACATTTTAAGAATTTGAGTTCTGGTCCACATTTATCTTCCATTCTGTCAGGATCCATCTATTGTGTCCCTTAGGAGAATTGTTGGTAGTGGCAGTCAGGCACCATTGTGTTCTTCTGGTCTCAGGGTAGATGAGGCCATGGTTCATGTAGACTATTGGTCTTGTAAACTAGTTTCTTTTCTGAGTCTTTTGTTTCCTTCTCTCTCTTTTGCTCCTGATAAGCAGGGACCAATAATTATATTTTAGATGACCCCTCACAAATTGTTAAGACCCCAGACACTGATGTAGAACATAATTTTATGAACTGTTATGTTAATGGACTGAATTGTCCCAACAAGACTATGGTCCTAAGCCTTCAAGCCTGAAAACTAATCCCATAAAGTGCTTGGTTATGTCTAAGAAATATCTATGACTGTGTACTCATGTGTTTTCTTATATATATAGAAAGAGAGATAGATAGATAGATAGATACGTATGAATATATATGCATGCAGATGGGTGCTCTGGTAGCATAGTGCCTAAGGTACTTGGCTGCTAACCAGAAGGCTGGCAGTTCAAACCGACCAGCCACTCCTTGGAAGGAAAGTTGGGCCCAAGGAGAGGTCTCTATGAGTTGGGTCTGACTCAATGGCACATAACAACAACAACATACATGCAGAGATATACATATATAAGTTTGCATGTGTGTGTGTATATACATATACACATACCTATACATATATTGTTGTTCTTTCGTGCCCTCAAGGTGGTTCCAATTCATTGAGACCCTGTGTGCAACAGACAAAATGTTGCCCAGTCCTGCACCATTCTTGCAATTGTTGTTATGTTTGAGCTCATTGTTGCAGCCACTGTGTCAATCCATCTTGTTGAGGGCTTTTCTGTTTTTTGTTGACCTTGTGCTTTAGCAAATATGATGTTCTTTTCCAGACACAGGTCCTGCCTTATAAATTGTCCAAAGTACGTGAGACCAAGTCTTGCCATCCTCATTTCTCAGGACATTGTTTCTGTACTTCTTCCAAAATAGATTTGTCTATTCCTTTTTTTTTTTTTCCTTCACTCTTATATAGTGAAAACATACACAACAAGACATAACCAACATGAAAACTTCCACATTTACAGCTCAAGGACATTGATGACATTTCTCATGTTGTGCCACCATTATTGATATCCTTTTTCAAAGTGTTCTACCATCATTAGCATAAACTCAATGCCTCCCAAGCAAAAACTCCCCCTTTCCCCCTCCCTCCTACCCCTGGTAAACACTAATACCAAACCAAAAAAACAAACTATTCCCATCAAGTTCATCCCAACTCATAGCAACCCCTCCTTGGGTTTCTGAGGCAGTATCTGCATGGAAGTAGATTGGCCAGTCTCCCTTTTGAGGAATAGCTGGTGGGTTTGAACTGCCAGCCTTCTGATTAGCAGTCAAATGCCTTAGGCACTATGTAACCAAAGATTAAACACTAATAATCTTTGGGGTGTGTGTGTGTGTGTGTGTGTGTGTGTATTTTAACCTATCTAGAAATTTTCCCTCCCCTCCCCTCTCATCCCTGGTAAACAACAAAAAAAATTTTCTTTCTATGTATAAACTTTTCTTTGATTTTTTGCAATAGTGGACTAATACAATATTTATCCTTCTTGTTGACTCAGCATAGGCCCTCCAAGTTCCTCCATGTTACTTGGTGTTTTGCAGATTCCACATTATTCTTTAGGGTTGCATGGTATTCCTTCGTGTGTGTGTATTACAGTTTATTTATCCATTTCTCAGTTGATAGGCACTTAGGTGTTTCCATCCAAGGAAAAGATTATATTTGGAAGGAAATTTTTGTTGTTGATTAGCAGGGATGGGAGGGGAGAGGAGGGAACACTGCTAGATAGGTAGAGAGAAATACTGATTTGGGTGTAGGGAAAAGCAGTATACCCAAAGTCAGTGACCAACACAGTAACACTAAGGAAAATGAAGATGCAGAAAGGTGCACAAGAGATACAGACAACAAAGATAAACCCTTTTACATACACAATACACTTTTATCAGTCATAACAAGCATTAGTCTACAAATAAATAGATGGATAGACAGGCTGAATAATCAAGCATGTCTAGGCAAAAGGGAATATATCCATTTAAATGTATAAGGTTGACAGATGATATTTCTACATATGTTTTTGTACATGCTATGAGAATGTCCATATATATTATAGAGGTAACAAGGGTCAAATTTATGATAACTTCTCAGCCAGAGCCACCCACCCTGAGGTAGTGAGTAGTTGGATCTGTGGGTTTGGTACTATGGCTGCAGTGGACATCAAGCTCAATAGGCATAACATACTACACAAAAACATTTTTCTACATCATACTTTGGTGAGTAGTGACTGGGGTCTTAAAAGCTTGGAAATGTCCTTCTAGATGCAACAATGGGTCTCCTCATCCAGAGTGAAGAAGAATGAAGAAAACCAGAGATGCATGGAAACAATTAGTCCCAGAGATTAGTAGACCATGGGAACCTTAACCTATATGACCATGAGACAAGAAGAACAAGATGGTGCCTGGATACGACTGTCAACCACTCAGAAAGGGATCAGTGCAGGAGATCCTGGATAGATTGGGAGAACAATATGGAACAAAACTCAAAATCATAGAAAAGACATGGTTTACTATTCTGATAGTGCTTGGTGATTCCCCCAAGACTATGGCCTTACCTTTCAAGTCTGGGATTGAGCTCACTCTCATGACTTCCAGCCAAACAATTGACAGGTATATTGGGTGAACATTTACATGAGGTAGATACACTCCTTAGAATGATCAATCATAGGAGAACAGAAGGACAGTATTTGCAGAGGGAGATAGCTTGGTGGACAGGAATGCATAGGAAAGAAGGCCACAGGGAAGAGATAACTACAGAGAGGGAGTGCAAAGAGAGCTGTCACATTGTGGGGAATTGCAGTCAATGTCATGAAACAAAATGTGTATGAACTGCTATATGGAAAATGAATTTGTTCTGTGGTAGGTACTTGCTCTGCCTACTGAGTTATCTAGGGGAAAAGAAGGTAAGTAATTTACATATGGGCAGGAAGTCATGGTGAAGCTAGGATTTGGAAATGAAGCTGTCTGACTCCAGAAGCCTTATTGAGAGAGCTTTTGTGTCTCTGATCTTCTTCCATAGAATTGTTTTTAAAAAAATCAAAAAGCTAGACATGACTTTGAAATTTATCTATGTGTTATTACCTTTTATGTTGAATAAACTGAAATCCAGAGAAAAGAATTGAACAGCACAAGATCACAGTTACTGTGCTTCCATGGACTTCATCAGTTTCCTAGGGAAACTATAGAAGGTAGACCTGAGCTCAGTTTCAAGTTGAGTCTCAGTCTTACTGTGTGACCACCAGGAAGTCACTTGCCCTTTTGGAGCTCGAATATCACCTCTTCCTGAGAATCAAATGAGTTGGGTTAGGTGTACTCTAACATTTCACCGTGTTTTAAAATTCTCCAATTCTGATTCCAACCTCTTCTCAGTGACCGAGTTATTACGAATTGTCTGCTAGGGAGGAAATTGGGGTGGAAGTAGAGGGTAGGCCCCATAGGGTTGAAATGGGGAAGTGAATCAGGAATATAGAAACAATAGTTTTTTGAAAGGAAGTTTGATTGTAAAGAGTAAATTAAAAGATATTTTCTCCTCCTTCATTTCATTTTCTTCTTCTTCCTCCCTTCCTCCTTTTCTTTTCTTTATCAGGGCTCTAGGCAACTGTCAGCCCCAGGGTTACATGTGAGGAGAGACAATGCAGGGACACCCAGAGTAGCA
>NW_006930852.1:0-4257 GCF_000298275.1 Orycteropus afer afer
CCTTGTTTCTACCACTTTATCTTGCTTCTTTGTGAGGACTGTGATGGTCTGTTGTTTCCGAGGCATCATGGCATTGTATTCAGATCTCTGTTAACTGTTTGTGAAGAGAGCCAAGGGTGATTCAGGCTCTTCTTGATGGTTTTTTATTGTTGGCCCATTGGTGGAGAAGGAGGTAGTGGCTCTTGCTCAGTAAGTGAAATTGCAGGAGGTGTGGGTGTAGTTGTGTCTTATGGGAACTGTTGTTGTCTCCCACTCAATTAGACACAAATTATAATTGAATATCCATCAGCAAACTAAAAGCCTATGGATGGAAAGCACACCATGTAATCACACAGGAACAGTAACCAAAAAAAAGAAAAAAGGGAAAAGAAGAAGGAAAAACAAGAAAACCTGCAATGTCTGGGGATAGGGCACTAAGAAAAAAAAAGTAGAGAAGAATAATAAATGGGAAAAATGCAAAAAGAAAATCATGGAACAGGGTTAACCATGAGAAAAAAGGGGGAAAAGAAAAGAAATTTAAATTAAAAAAAAAATTTCAACCAGACACAGGGAAAAGAAAAAAATGCTGAAAACTAAGACTTGGGAAGGGGAAGATTAAGAATAGCAATGAAAAGAACAAAGGTATTAGTAATATTAGTTGTTTTAAAACAGACAAATACAAGCAAACTGAACAGCAGAAAAAAGAAAGAGAAAAAGAAAAAAATAAAAATAAAAAAAAGAGAATAAAAAAAAAATTGGTGGAGAACAGGGCAGGGCACTCAGCTCCGTCTGAGCACACAGACTGTTATGGAGTTCCTGTGGGCCCAGAAGGTAGGTGGGAGTGGGGGATGGCTGCACCATTCACCAAGCGGATATGGGGTATAAGAGTAACAAGAGGAATTTCCTACCTTGTCAGTCTTGCAGGCCCCGGAGTTGCTGGAAAGCAGAATGTCTTCTTAAGCCCCAGGAATCTGTGAGAGCACTGTCTCTTTAAATATCCAAAATAGCCAACCTGCATTTTAAACCTTCAAAATGGCGGTGCCCTCTGGACTGGCAAAAGTCCACAGCTCAGCCTACCTTTCTCTTCACCTTCTCCGTTTGTTCCCCAGCCACCATGCAAAGTCCTCCGTGCAGTCCTTGGCTAGCAGGGTGATTTTTAGGTTAATTCTTAGGTCCTACCACCACTCAGGAATCTCCAAGCTGTCTGTGCCATCAGGATCGCTCAGGATCGCTGCCAGACCACAGCTCCGTCTGTCTCCTTTTTTGGTATTTTCACGCAAATTCTTCTGCTAGTTGGGGTTTAGTCCACTTCTACATCCTTCCCTTCAAGGCTCAGGGGTCCAGGATTATCTTCTGTGTCTGTGTTAATTGGTTTCCCTTTTCTTTATTGAAGAGGGTCTGTGAAGTCTTTCTGGCTAGTCTGCCATCTTGCCGGCTCCCCCTCTTTCTTCTTTTTAGATGTGTGCATTTACTGCTATAAATTGGCCTGTGATCACTGCTTTTGCTGTGTCCCAAAGATTTTGGTATGTTGTTGTTCTTCTTACCTAGTGCTGCTCTTACAGGAATAGACCACAAATAAGATGGCCTTAACAAACAACAGTTTATTCTCTTACAGTTTGGAGGCTTTACGTCCAAGTTCAAAACATCAGGCTCTCAGGGCTGGGTGAACGCCCTTCAACCTGGGAGTTCAGCTCTGTCTACTGCTCCCAGCCCACTGGAACTAGTGGCATTTTGTCACTCAGGCAACTGCTGGCTGCTGTGGCTGAGATGCCCAAGGTTGACAAGTACAAAGGCACAGTCCCGATGTTACCAAACCACACGGCAGGCCATTAATTCAAGTCCATTATAAGTCCCAAGGTTGGCAGCACATGACAGGCTGCTCAACAACAACATGGCTACATGTAGGGCAGGGTCCAAGAGTGCCATATATTAGAGACCATTCCACAAGGCTTCTGCTTATATACAGGAAGCAGACCACATTCCCTAAGCCAGCTACTCAGCTGCTCACAATATGGTCAACCATGGAGTTGATTACCCGTCTCCTCATGGGGAGTACTACATCCAGCTGCCCAACCACTCAACCAGGCCCAGCCAAGCTGACACACAAACTGAACTACCACAGTTGTGTTTTCATTCTCATTTGATTCAAGGAATTTTTGAATTTCATTTTTTATTTCTTCTCTTACCCAGTCTTTCTTAAGGAAGATGTTTAGTTTCCATATGTTTGCTCTTTTTCTGTTGATCCTCATATTGTTCATTTCTAATTTGATAGCATTATGATATGACAAGATGATTTACAGTATATCAGTGTTTTTAAATTTATTAAGGCTTGCTTTATTGCCTAGCATATGGTCTATTATGGACAATGTTCCATGTGTGCTGGAAAGAATGTATTTTGTGTTGCTGTTTGGTGAAGTGCTCTGCAGATGTCTAGAAGATCAAGTTGGTGGCTTGTATTGTTTAGCTCTTCTGCGTCTTTGTTGATTTTCTTTCCAGTTGTTCTATCTTTCTTGAAAGTGGTGTATTAAAGTCTCCTACTATGGAGTTCAAAATGGAATCAAGCCAGTGAGCAGCACGCTTTATCCCTCTGGCATCTAAGGTCTTAGAAAACTAGCCAAAACTGTTTAAATTAGGAATTTCACTGCTCTGAACAGCTCACAGATTCAGAGTACATCAAACACGCAAGAGCAGAATTAGAGGAAAGGCACAAAGAGATTATTTTGGAAAAAGCAACTGGAGGAGGATGGACGGGCACCCAAGAGAGGCATTGGAAACTCTTCTGGAGCAGTCATTGTGCCATGGGCTAGGGCACCCACCTGAGATCCCTGAGCTGAGAGGGTGGACACCTTATAACAGCTTACCAGGGACCACTCTAATATTCTGTTGGACAACAGCAGAGACCTGCCTCCAGCAGCTCATCTTGATGTTTTGGAGGTAATTTGGGTCTCCTGGGTGCTGGCTGTGGGCACGGACACCTCCACTGAGACTGGGAGGAAAACTTAGTGTTGTGACATGAAGGGTAGTTCCCTCCCCTCCCAGCAGGTCACAGAGTAGACTGGAGTCAGACTGGGAGGCTTTGTGCTTTTCTTTGTCACAGAGATCAGGACCACAGGCACTAGCAGGTACTTCTCTGACCCACAGCTAAAACTGTGTGCATCTTTGGCGCTGCAGCTGGGCAGTATCACAGACAAACTCCAGAGCTGGCCATTAGCAATCTGGCAGGATTACATCAGCACCGCAGACAGATGGAACAGGGAGAGAGAAGAAACCACAGTCCTGGGATTTTTGCCTTGGAGCCGTTCTTTAGTGCTGTGGGGCGGCAGAGGTGGGATCTTTGAGTGTGCCTGAAATTTGCAGAAATTTGTGATGCTCTAACAACAAGAATCTTTCCTGAAGCTGAGCTGCAGTCTTGCAAATAAATACGTCATCAAAAATAGCCTGCTCAAAACCCTAGAAACTGACCCTAACAATACCAAGCTTTCCTTCTTCCGCTCCCACCTTCTCTGCCAATATCTTCACTTACTCAACAGAAGAAAACATATTCATCCAATTACCATAAAACCTCCCGCTTTGAACTCTAAACCCTCTTTACGACAAACAGAAACACATATCCACACTACACACAGGGATTCTACCACCGCAAAGAAAACAGCAGAGCTACCCAACACAGTTGCATCAATAAAAAAACAAAAAAACAAAAACAAAAAAAACAGCTTCACCTTTTCAAACTCTTAAAACATAAAACCAAGACAAAACGAATCAACACGTAACTAGCAGCTAGTGACAACCTAAAGAGATAGTGCTCTGCCAGATTCCAGGGACTTAAGAAGAGGTTCTGCTTTCCAGTAACCCAAACAACTCTCCAGGAGTGCATGGCACAATTGAAGAGGTCCTAGTCTACACCTTCCTTTTTCTTTATTTTTTCCCTCTTCTTTCTCTCATGGTTAACCCCGTCCCTTGTTGGTTTGGTTTGGTTGTTTGTTTGTTTTGTTCTGTTTTTGCTTTTATTTTCCTTTGTATTGTTGGTTTGTTTCTTTCTTTGTTTTCTTTATTCATTATTCTCCTTCTCTACCTTTTTACTCTCAGTAACATATCCCCAGGTATTGCAGATTTATCTGTTTTCTTCTTCTTTTCCCCCTTTTTCTTTTTTTTTTTTTTGGTTACTGGTCCTGTGTGATTTCAGGGTGTATTTTTTGTCCATGTGCTTATAGTTTTTTCAATGGTTTTTCAATTGTAATTTTTGCCTGACTGACTGGGAGACAGCAACAGTCCTCATAA
>NW_006930853.1:0-479 GCF_000298275.1 Orycteropus afer afer
TTTTGTTATGTGTTTTTTCATGGTGTCCCTGGTTTCTTTGTTCTGTATTATTTTCTGTGCTGAGCTTTTTATGTTTATGAATCATTTTATCATTTATTTTGTTGCTGTTCTTTTAGTATTTGCTGAATATTTGTTCTTGTCCTCTTTTTTATTGTGATATAAAGGTTTATCATTTTTCTTTGAGGTTACCCTATGATTTATAATTTTCTCCCCGAGTTTAGAACAGTCCATTCTTTCTTACCACTCTCTTAACTTCCTCACCATTTAGAAGTTCTGTAACTACAAAATATTTTCCTGCTTTTTGTTTGTAGTTGTCCTCACTTGCTAATTAATGTCTCTGATTCCCTGTTTAAAATCTTGTAAGCTCATTTTACTTTGGATATGGCCATAGCTGTAGTTTCTGGGTTGTGTCCGCTTGTGTATTAATGGTCACTTGCTATTTGCTATTTTTGGTTCTCTGATCAAAGGACTCCCTTTAG
>NW_006930853.1:3020-3646 GCF_000298275.1 Orycteropus afer afer
TAGAAATACCTTTTGATCCAGCAATTCCATTAGTAGGAATATATTCTAGAGAGGTGATATCCAAGACACAAATAGATATGTGCACTCTGGTTACATTGTAGCATTATTCACAACAGCAACGAGATGGAAACAACCTAAGTGATCATCAACAGAAGAACAGATACCCAAACTATGGTACATTTAAAATATATATATAAAAAGCTATCAAGTCAATTGTGATACATAGTGACCCCCATTGGGTTTCTGAGACAGTAAATCTTTATGGAATTAGATTGCCTGTCTTTCTACCACAGAGTGGCTGGTGGGTTTGAACTGCCAACTTCTGGTTAACAGTCAAATGTCTTAGGCACAGCACCACCAGAGCTCCTTAATGGAGACCCAGAATGGAATACTATGCAACCCTGAAGAATAATGAATAATCTGTGAATCACCTCATAATGTGGATGAACTTGAAGGACATTATGCTGAATGAAATAAGTCAATCACAGAAGGACAAATATTCTACTGATCTGTTGTTATAAAAAAGTTAAGGAAAGGTTTCCACATGGAAGGAAATTTTCTTTGTTGGTTACCTGGGTAGGAGGGGAGGGAATAGAGCATTGTTAGGTAGGTAGAGACAAGTATTG
>NW_006930854.1:0-583 GCF_000298275.1 Orycteropus afer afer
TAATGAATTAATTGATTAAATTAAAGTGGGTAAGATAAGTAAGTCCATTCTATATTCAGACATTTTATTGAGGTAAACTGAGGGGTGAGTTTGAGCAGAAGAGTTTCAGGGCAGAGGAAGTATACTTTAGCATGTGGATAATTAAAAAAAAAAAAATAGCATTATTTGAAATTGAATGCCGGTAAACAGAGGATCAACTTTCAATTGGGTCCTCTTGAAGAGAACAGACTGGATTCTTTGATTTGTAGTTGATAGCAACGTATTACCTTGTAGTAATTAAGAGAGAGGGGAGAATTACAGTGTGTGTAGTTAATTACCTAAGAGAGATGAATCACTTTTTCTGGAGTGAAAATCCATTTATGTTTTATTGAGTAATTACAGGGAAAATTCTCTCTCCTCTGTGTTGTGTTTGATATTACATTCCATGTGTAAGGAATCTGGCATTTGAAAAGAAACATTTCTTCAGTTGGAACTACAGCTGCACATCAAATAGGCTCAATGGCTTGAGAAAGTGAGGGACTTTCAAATTTACAAGCGGACTGGGGAATTTTTTTTTGTCTTTAAGTCTTTTTTTTTTTTTTTT
>NW_006930854.1:1655-2326 GCF_000298275.1 Orycteropus afer afer
CTAGTAATGGAATGGCTGGGTCAAATGGTATTTCTAATTCCAACTTTTTAAGGAATCACCATACTGCTATCCACAGTAGTTGTACCATTTGACAGTCCCACCAGCAGTGTGTGACAGTCCCAATCTTTCCCCATCCTTGCCAGCATTTTTATTTTTTGTCTTGTTGAACCTTGCTACTAGTGCTGGGGCAAGATGGTATCTCATTGTTGTTTTGATTTGCATCTCTCTAATAGCTCATGATCGTGAGCATTTTTTCATATGTTTGTTGGCCTCCTTATTATCCTCTTTGGTGAAGTATCTATTCAGATCTTCTGCCCATTTCTTTAATTGGATTATTTCTCTTTTTGTTATTGAGGTGTTGGAGTTTTCTATAAATTGTAGACATAAGTCCCTTGTCAGATATGTCATTGCCAAATATTTTTTCCCAATCTGTAAGTTCTCTTTTGACTCTTCTGGAGAAGTCTTTGGAAGCACATAAAAATTTAATTCTAAGAAGATCCCATTCATCAAGTTTCTCTTCTGCTGTTTGTGCATTTTTGGTTATGCTTGATAGTCTATTTATGCCATATATTAGGTCCCCTAAATTTGCCCCTAGTTTTTCCTTGAGGAACTTTATAGTTTTAGGTTTCACATTTAAGTCTTTGATCCATCTGAAGTTAGTTTTTGTGTAT
>NW_006930854.1:3382-3926 GCF_000298275.1 Orycteropus afer afer
TAGGACTTCCAGTACAATGTTGAACAGAAGTGGTGACAGATAGCATCCTTGTCTGGTCCCTGTTCTCAAGAGGAATGGTTTTAGTCTCTCTCTCTATTGAGTATAACGTTGGCTGTTGGTTTTGCATAGATGTCCTTTATTATGTTGAGGTATGTCCCTTCTATTCCTATTTTACTGAAAGTTTTGATCAGAAATGGGTGATGGATTTTATCAGTTGCCTTTTCTGAATCAATTGATATGCTCATGTGGTTCTTCTCCTTTGTTTTATTTCTGTGGTGGATGACGTTGATTGTTTTTCTAATGTTGAACATCTTTGCATGCCTGATATGAACCCGACTTGGTCATGATGAATGATTTTCTTGATATGTTGTTGGAATCTATTGGCTAGGATTTTGCTGAAGATTCTTGCATCTATATTCATGAGGGATATTGGTCTGTAGTTTTCTTTTTGAGTGATGTCTTACCCTGGTTTTGGTATCAAGGTTATGCTTGTTTCATAAAATTGAGTTAGGGAAGATTCCATTCTTTTCTATGTTTTGGAATA
>NW_006930855.1:0-1318 GCF_000298275.1 Orycteropus afer afer
GAGACAAAGTATATGTGAACTGCTGTATAGAAAGTGAATTTGCTCTGTAAATCTTCACCCAAATCACAATAAAAAAAAAAAGTACTCAGTAATTACTAGTTGTTATTGTTTTGATTATGTACCCTGATGCCTACCTGTCAATATTTATTAAAACACTTGCCACTTGACAATTATCATTCTCAGGTTTGTGAATACTTTGATAAAAGTTTCTAAACCTGTTCACTTTCTAGAGCAAGGAGATGGACAAAAAAAAAAAAAAAAACTAGAAGCAAATGAAAAAACCAAAACCAAACTCACTTCCATTGAGTCAATTCGACTCATAGCGATCTTAGGTTTCTGAGGTGGTATTTTTACGGAAGTAGATTGCCCAACCTTCCTTTTGAAGAGTGGCTGTTGGGTTTGAACCACCAACCTTCTGCTTAGCAATCAGATACCTTAGGCACTACGTCACTAGAGCTCCCAAAAAGCAGTGAGCTCCCAAAAAGCAAGTGATAAGTGCTATCAAATAGATGAAAGAGAACAATATTATTCAGAGCTGTTTTGTTCGAGGTGACATCTGACCCGTTGACTGTGGCTCAGATAATAAGGATCCAGCCATGTGAAGAGTCCAGGGAAGGATGTTTAGCAAAGGAAGTAAGTGCAAAGGCCTTGAGTCATATACCTGGTGAATTCTGGTGGATATAAAGAGGGGGATCTGGAAGGTGAGTGTGGTATAAGACAAAATATTGGGATCAGCATTGGGATTATATAGGGCCTTGTAAGGATCTCTGGTGGCTCAGTGCCTAAGATATTTGACTGCTAACCAGAAGATTAACAGAACAAACCCACCAGCCACTTTGTGGAAGGAAGACAGAGCAATCTACTTCTATAAAGATTTGCCACCCCAAAAACCCAATGGGGATCGCTATGAGTCAGAATTGACTCCATGGCAATGGGTTTGGCTTTTTTTTTTTTTAGGTATAGGGTCTTGTAGGTGGTAGGAAATATACAAGCACCCCCTATTTTATTGAGTTTCACTTAATTGGGCTTCACAGGTAATGTGTTTTTTACAAATTGAAGGTTTGTGGCATCCTGTGTCAAGCAAGTATACGGGTGCCGTTTTTCCAACAGCATGTGCTTACTTCTTGTCTCTGTGTTATATTCTGGTAATTCTCACAATATTCCAAATTTTTGCATAATGCTATTGCACACTTAGTAGACTGCATCATGTTGTTGTTGTTGTTATGTGCCGTTGAGTCGGACCAGACTCATAGCAACCCCTCCTTGGGTTTCTGAGGCAGTATCACTACGGAAGTAGATTGCCCCACCTTCCGTCCCA
>NW_006930855.1:2213-3029 GCF_000298275.1 Orycteropus afer afer
TGGTCAGTATACAAAGATTTACAGAATGAAGAAAGGCTATTTGCAGTTAAATGCACCTGTAAAATCATTCCCAGTTAAGGAAGAAAAATTGCATGAAGTCTAGCAGGCGTCTAATACTATCCCTTTGTGATCAATTTTCTGTTACTTTCCTGTAGAATTTTACCATGTAATCACATTTTTACTGTGCTAAACAAATTAAATGAACAAATCTACTTTTACACCATTTAAAATACTTTAAAAATTTAGCTCTTTTCCCATAATAGGAGCTCTGGTGGAGTAAATGCTTAAGAAAAGACAAACATCTTATAATGTTTTGCTATGCACTTAATTTTATTCATTGCTTTTTAAATATGAGTAGCTCATAGTGAAATTGAATGATCACCTTGATGAAGTTTTTAAAGAATTTAGATTATTGTTGTTGCTGAGAATATATACAGTAGAACACACACCAATTCAACAATTTCTACATGCACAATTCAATGGCATTGGTTATATTGTTCATGTTACACAACCAACCACTCTTACCCTCTTTTTCTGAAAGTTCTTCCCTGACGTGAATTCACTGCCACCTAACTATTCTGTCTACTCTGTCAAGTTGTTGTTGTAAATTTGATCCCATATAGACAATTCCTTAAAAGAGTGCAATGCTCTGGGCAGACACTCTTTACTAATTCAGCTAAACTACTGTTTGGTTTAAAGAAGACTTCAGAGGATATATTTGGTTTAAGGTGTAAGATTATCTCAGGGAAAAACAAGGAAATGTTATCTTAAAGCAGTGTTAGAAATCAGAATGAGATTTTTTTTTTACCAAAAATA
>NW_006930855.1:3374-4417 GCF_000298275.1 Orycteropus afer afer
ATTGTGAATTGGATAAAATTTTATACACATTTTGTTTTGTGATAGTGGTTACCTTTCCTGCCTTTTTAATTGCTTTTTCCCTCTTAATAGATATCATGTGTTCCTACTTAGTTCTCAGAGGTTTTGAATGAAAACTATGATTGAAAGCTACATCATGATATCTGTGACTTTTCTCTGTGATTCACTAGTACATAATAGAATTTGTTTTCTGTATATGTGGTAATGGTAATCTAGTTCCAGGCTATTAAACAACATGTTTTTGAAACATCTGTAGATTTCGATTGGAAATAAACACACTTATTTTATTTTTCTGGTTTAATAATCTTTTTGGTATATCTTGCAATATAAATATTTACACTCAACACATTCTAACCTTTACCAAGGTTATTAAAATAGAGCTCTTGGGTCAGTAGAGCATGTATTTTGAGTTCTACGCTTTTTTGCTTGTGCTGTAGTGATTTCTAGCAGAGTATATAATGCATCCTGAATAAATTGAGAGTAAAGTATATGTGATTACAAAAATGAGAAACTTATAGTTTCATTTAAAGTTTAAATTAATAACTTGGACCATATCATTACCATGTTTTAAGAAACCAATACATTAAAAGTTTCCATTTGTTGTTACTTAGTATGAGGATCAAAAATGTAACTACATTGGAAGCACTGAAAAGTAACCATAATTCTTCACTTCCTCTTGATTATTTATTTTATAACTATGCTTTCCCAAAATCAAGAGTATAGATAGATTGCTACTCAAAAACATATAACAATAACAAATGCATATAACCGATAATTAGTAATTATGCAAAGTTATAACTTTCTCTAGCAGATCACTATGGGTCGTTGTGTTAGACTGAGTTCTCTAGAGAAACAAAAACCAGTAAAGCTTATATATATGTATATATATTGTTGTTGTTGTGTGCCGTCAAGTCGGCCCCAACTCATAGTGACCCCTCCTTGGGTTTCCGAGGCAGTATCTCTACAGAAGTAGGATTGCCCAACCTTCCTTCCGAGGAGTGGCTGGTGGGTTTGAACCGCCAGCC
>NW_006930856.1:0-4282 GCF_000298275.1 Orycteropus afer afer
CAAATTGTAAGAATAAACTCCTGTTTGTTAAGGCCATCCCATTTGTGATTATTCCTGTCAGAGCAGCACTAGGTAACCAGAACAGAATATGTTACCGTGAGTGCAGTGCTGCTCTGACAGATGCCTAAAATGTGGAAACAGGAGTGGAGTGCGTCCTTAACCCGAGACCCTGGCACTTGGAACTCAGACTTCTAGCCTCCCAAACTGTAAGAGAATAAATTCGTTTTTAAGGCCATTCCATTTGTGGTATATTCTTAGCAGAGCAGCACTAAGTAACCAGAACAGCAATCCACATACGTTCTGTTTTGTGATATTTACTCCAACCTCCCCTCTTCCTCCCTGCCCTAATCTTTCCCTTTTATCTTCCTTTTCCATCCTGTTCTGCCATCCTAGTTCGATGCCTGGGCAAATAATGTCCTCTTGACCATATGATTGTTCTAATAAATACATACCATCTTGATATTACTGTTTACCTTCTAGACCTGTCTGGCGTTATGCTGACAGCTGAGACACAAGGGTGAAGTTCAGTTCCTAGCTTGATGGATGTCTAAAGACTATAGTCTCAGGAATTTCACAAGTCTTTGTCAGATCAGTAAGCCTGGTCTTTTTTATGACATTGAGTTTTGTTCCACATTTTCCCTCACTCTGTCTAGGACCTCTTATTGTGATCACTTTCAGAGCTGTCAGCAGTGTTAGCTGGGCACCATATAGTTCTTCTTGTTTCAGGGTCATGGAGTTTGGGAATAATGAGCTCCAGTAAGTAGTCCTTTGAACTAATTGTTTCCTGCATCTTTGATTTTTTCACTCTTCTTTGTTCCAAACAGGGAGAGACCATTCACAAGTCTGCAAGATGGCTGCTTGCAAGCTTTTAAGACCCCAGTTGCTACTCTCCAAAGTAGAATGTTGAACATTGTCTTTTGGATTCTGTTATGCCGATTGACCTTAGTGTCCCCCAAGACTGTGGTCCTGAGCCTCTATCCCTAGCAACTCATTCCCTCAGGTGTTTTGTTATGACTTAGATATTTTCATAACTTTGTCTCCCTGTATGCTCTACTACAGGAGCTCTGGTAACATAGTGCCTAAGGCACTTGACTGCTAACCAGAAGGCTGGAAGTTCAAACCCACCAGCCACTCCTCGGAAGGAAGGCTGGGCAATCTACTTCCGTAGTGATACCACCTCAGAAACCCAAGGAGGGGTCGCTATGAGTCAGATGCAACTCGACGGCAGATAACAAAAACAACAACAAGTTCCACTACATTCATGGATATATTTCCAGTACATGAATACATCAGCAAGTCTAGCTTCTGTCAAATCTATATATAAATATATATTAATGAGTATAGTCCCATTCACCAAACCCTGTTCAGACTGAGTGACTATCTTTGTATCTACCTATAAATTATTATTACTATTATTGCATGATTGTGCATGTAACAGTATTCACCTTTGTTGTTTTTAACCCATGAGCCCCTCCCTATGTCTTCCATTGTCTTGATCATTTTGTTCTGACCTCTCCCTTATTGTATATTATCTTTTCCTTCACCAAGTTAATACATGTCTACCCTTCAGTTTGTGATTTTCCCTCTCCAACCCTGGTAAGAACAATTCTTTCTGAGTGTAAACCTTTTCCTAACTTTTTACAGTAGGGGTTTCATAATAATAACTATCCTTTTTGTGATTGATTACTTTCACTCAGTATAATATCCTCTAGGTTCATCCATGTTATGATGTATTTTGCAGATTGATCATTATTCTTTAACACTGCACAGTATTTCATTGTGTGTATTTTCCATAGCTTGTTTATCTATTCATCCACTGATGGGCACTTAGGTTATTTCCTTCTTTTTGCTATTGTGAATAACACTGCAATGAACATGGGAGTGCATATATCTGTTCATGTCATGGATCTTATTTCTCAAGGATATGTACTTAGTAGTGGAATTGCTGGACTGTATGGTATGTTGATTTCTAACTGATTAAGGAAGCACCATAAAGCTTTCCATAGCAGTTGTACCATTCTACAATCCCACCAGCAGTGTATGAGTGTTCCAGTCTCTCCACACCCTTGTCAGCATTTGCTGTTTTCTCTTTTTATAAACATTACTATTAATGCTGGCATAAGATATTTCATTGTTGTTTTGACAGGCAAGAGAAAAGATCATATATTTGTTATTAATTATTTTGTTTTCTATGCTGCTTTATTTATTATGTATTAATAGTATCATATATATTATTTAGGCTGGTAGATCATATAATTATCTACACTCCCCTTGTCATCCTCTGACCTGCAGTTCTTGGAGCATGACATAGCAGCCTGCCATATGACCTATAGATTTGGGATTTGCCAGCTTCCACAATTGCATGAACCATTTCCTTGAAATATCTCTCCCTGCCTCCACATTTGGTTTCCAAGGCTGTAAATCTTTATGGAAGTAGATTGCTCCATTTTCCTTCATGGAGAATCTGGTGGTTTTAAACCACCAAACTTCTGTTTAGCAGGCAAATGCCTTAGGCACTGAGCCACCAGAACTCCATATGTATACACATGTATACAAACACACACATACACAGACACCTTTTCTTCTTCTCCTTCTCCTTCTCCTTCTCCTCTTCTCATTTACCTTCTTTTTTCCTTCTCCCCCTCCTCCTCCTTCTTGTTCTTCCTTTCTTTTTGCTCCTCTAGAGAACCTAACCTAAAATATTTGGTACTGGAACAGTGGGGTCCTGTTCTAACAGATACTTAAAATGTGGAAGCAGTTTTGGTATTGAATAATGGGTGGAGGCTAAAAGAATTTTAAGGTGCCTAATACTAAAAGCCTTGGAGTTCTGGTGGTGCAGTGTCTAAGGCACTTGACTGCTGACTAGAAGGCTTGCAGTTCAAACCCACCAGTCACTCCTAGGAAGGAAGGTTGGGCAATCTAATTTTATAGTGATACCTCAGACACTCAAGGAGGCGTCACTACGAGTCAGTCTGACTTGATGGCAAATAACAAGAACAAGAACAATAGATTGCTTAGTAGAAACTATTTGTAGAATTATGGACATCAAAGACAATTCTGGCAAGGGCTCATAAGGAAGTGAGGAGAGCTATGAAGAAAGTCTCTATCTTCTAAGATAATACATATGGCTCCAGCAACAGAATGTTGCTAGAAATGTTGACATTAAATGGGCTTCTGGTGAGGCTTTTTTTTTTTTTTTTTTTTTAAATGATGAACATATGATTGCACAATGTAAGAATGGTGATGTATTTTATGCAATGGCAGAGGTCTTTGAATTACGTTCAAATAATGGTGGAAGATAGAATTTGTAAGGGATGAACTTTGCTTTTGGCTGAAGAGATTTCTAAGCATGATCTTAAAGGAGTTGTGTGCTTTCTCCTTGCTGCTTATAGTAAAATGTGAGAAAAAAAGAAATGGAGTTAAAAATAAACTATGCAAAATAAAAATACAACTTAAGATTTGTAATATTCTGTTGCACAAACTGAGGACACATGTCCTAGTATGTTCACCAAGGACTTGGCTACAAAATCTTTTTTTAAAGGGATTAAGCCTATGACATATGTATCTCAGCAACTACCACAGGAGAAGACCCATCAGCTCCAACTAAATGTGATAGAGAAAGAACAAAAGGAAAGAATGTTGTCTGTCTCTTGGAATTCTATAGGCAGAAAGAAAGGACCATTCCTGGAGCAACACAGAGATCAACAGAACTATTGGAAGAGGTAAGGGATAAAAGGCTGCCTTGATTTAAAAGGGTATAATCATGGCCTGCTGGGTTTCAGAGGGTAGGTCCATGGCCTCTTATAGTTAACAGTCAAATTTTCACTAACATGGTTCCAGATTGTGGAGCTGCCATCATGTGTGCAAAGTAGATAGGGCCATTTCTTAAAGTTGAAGGGGATCAGTTCCCATGCCCAAAGGGTAGAAGAAATGGGCCAGCCAGGGCCAAGATGATGGAGTCACCACTCAGATTAACTAAGATAATAGGGTTGCCAAAATGTGACGATCAGTGGCATCACTAGGGAGATCAGAGAGTGTGACACCAAAATGTCTGCTTATAAATTTTTTGTGTGCAGAATTTCAGTAGAAATTTATTATATTTCTATAAAAATATCTCTCTAGTTGCTTAGAACAGCAAAAATATATTTTGTAAGCCCAACTTATATGAGGAGCTCTGGTGGTGTAGTGCCTAAGACATTTGACTGCTAACCAGAAGTCTGGAGGTTCAAACCCACCAGCCACTCCTCGGAAGGAAGATTGGGCAATCTACTTCCACAGTGAT
>NW_006930857.1:0-824 GCF_000298275.1 Orycteropus afer afer
TGGAAGGAATACACAGAGTCACTATACCAAAAAGAACTGGTCGATCTTCATCCATTTCAGGAGGTGGCATATGATCTAGAACCAATGGTACTGAACGAGGAAGTCGAAGCTGCAATGAAGAAATTGGTGAAGAACAAGCCTCCAGGAGTTGACAGAATACCCATTGAGATATTTCAACAAATGGATGCCACACCGGAGGCACTCACTTGGTTATGCCAAGAGATTTGGAAGACAGTTACCTGACCAACTGACTAGAAGAGAGCCATATTTGTACCCATTGCAAAGAAAGGTGATCCCACAGAATGTGGAAATTATTGAACAATATCATTAATATCGTACGCAAATAAAAGCTTACTGAAAATAATTCAAAAACAGTTGCAGCAGTATATTGGCAGAGAACTCTCAGAGGTGCAAGCTGGATTCAGAAGAGGACATGGAACAAAGGATATCATAGCTGCTGTCAGATGAATCTTGGTTCAAGGCAAAGAATACCAGAAAGATGTTTACTTATGCTTTATTGACTATGCAAAGGCATTTGATTGTGTGCATCATGACAAATTATGGATAACATTAAGAAGAATGGGAATTCCTGAACACTTGATTGTACTCATGAGGAACCTGTAGCTTGACCAGGAGGCTGTCATTCGAACAGAACAAGGGGACACTGCATGGTTTAAAATCAGGAAGGGAGTGCGTCAAGATTGTATCCTTTCCCCATACTTATTCCATCTATATGCTGAGCAAATAATCCCAGAAGCTGGACTATATGAATAAAAATGTGACAGCAGGACTGGAGGAAGAATCATTAACAATCTGAGATATGC
>NW_006930857.1:2255-3450 GCF_000298275.1 Orycteropus afer afer
AAAACCAAAGACAAAGACAGAATCCTGAAAGCAGCATGGGGAAAACAAAAAGTTACTTACAAAGGACAACCAGTGAAAATAAGCTCTGATTTCTCAGTGGAAAACATGCAAGGGAGTAGGCAATGGGATGGTATATACAACTCTGAAAGAGAAAAATTTTCAAACAAGAATTATATACCCAGCAAATATGATGGTGAAATTAGAAGATTTCCAGATAAGCAGAAATTAAGGGAATTTGTTAAAACTAGACCAACCTTACAAGAGATGCTAAAAGGAGTCCTTTAAACAGAGAACCAAAATTAACAAACAACAACTGACCATTAATACACAAGATGACATAATCCAGAAACCACAGCTATGGACAAAGATGCAGAAGATCTAAAAAATGCAGTTCACCAATTTGAACTTATAGACAGCTACAGAGCATTTCACCCAACAACAGCACAATATACATTCTTTTCCAGTGCACAGGGAACATTTTCCATGATAGACCATATGTTAGGCCATAAAGAAAGCCTTAATAAATTTAAAAACACCGAAATACTGCAAAGCATCTTCTCAGATCATAATGCTATCAAATTACAAATCAACAATAGGAAGATCAACAGAAAAAGAGTAAGCACATGGAAACTAAACAACACCTTCCTTGAGAAAGACTGGATAAGAGAAGAAATAAAAATTGAAATTGAAAAATTCTTTGAATCAAACAAGAATGAAAACACAACATACCAAAATCTTTGGGACACAGCAAAAGCAGTGATCAGAGGCCAATCTATAGCAATAAATGCACACATCAAAAAAGAAGAGCCAAAATCAACACTTTAACCCAACATCTTCAAGAATTAGAAAAAGAACAGCAAGAAAAGCTTATAGTCACCAGAAGAAAAGAATAATAAAGATCTGAGGAGAAATTAATGAAACAGAAAATAGAAGGGCAATAGAAAAAATCAACAAGACCAGAAGTTGGTGTTTTGAAAAGCTTAATAAAATTGACAAACCACTGGCAAATTAACAAAGGAAAAGAGGGAGAGAATACAAATAACACAAATAAGAAATGAAATGGGTGACATCACAACAGAACCAAATGAAATAAAAAGGATAATATTAGGATACTATGAAGAACTGTACTCCAACATATTAGAAAATCTGGAAGAAATGGACAGATTTCTAGAAACACACCACTTACCTAAACTAA
>NW_006930857.1:3960-4488 GCF_000298275.1 Orycteropus afer afer
AAAACCAAGCAAAGACATCACTTAAAAGGAAAACTACAGACCAATATCCCTCATGAATATAGATGCAAAAATCTTCAACAAAATCCTAGCCAATAAATTCCAACAATATATCAAGAAAATCATTCATTATAACTAAGTGGGGTTCATGTCAGGTATGCAAAGATGGTTCAACATTAAAAAAACAATCAAAGTTATCCACCACATAAATAAAACAAAGGAGAAGAACCACATGATCATATTAATTGATGCAGAAAAGCCATTTGATAAAATCCAACACCCATTCTTGATCTCCTTGCAAACAGGAACCAGACAAAGAAGCCCTCTATCACCACTTCTATTCAACATTGTATTGGAAGTCCTAGCCAGAGCCATAAGGCAAGAAAGGGAAGTCAAAGCCATCAAAAATGGTAAGGCAGAAGTCAAACTATCCCAATTTGATGATGATATGATACTATATCTACAACACCCAAAAGACTCAGTCAAAAATCTGCTGGAACTAATTGAGAGATTTAGCATCATGGCAGGATA
>NW_006930858.1:0-681 GCF_000298275.1 Orycteropus afer afer
GTTACCCATGGTGGACAGGTTTCAGTGGAACTTCCAGACTCAGAAGAAGGAAGAGGCCATCCACTTCTCAAAGAACTGGCCAGTGAAAACCTTACAAAAAACAGTGAAACACTGTCTGACATATTACTGGAAAACTTGATGAATAGCCCTGAAATATTGTGTGATGAGCCACTCAGGTCAGAAGGCACTCAAAATATGACTGGAGAAGAGCTGCCTCCTCAAAGTAGAGCCAACCTCAATGATGTGGATTGAGTACAGCTTTCAGGACCCCCATTTGCTGATGTGGCATATCTCAAGATGAGAAGAAACAGCTGCAAACATCCATTAATAATTGGAACATGGAATGTACCAAGTATGAATCTAGGAAAGTTGGAAGTTGTCAAAAATGAAATGGAACACATAAAGATCGATATCCTAGGCATTAGTGAGGTGAAATGGACTGGTTTTGGCCGTTTTGAATCAGACAACCATATGATCTATTATGCCAGGAATGACAAATTGAAGAAGAATGGTGTGGCATTCACCATCATGAAGAATGTATCAAGATCTATCCTGAAGTGCAATGTTGTCAATGATAGGATAATATCCATACACCTATGAGGAAGACCAGTTAATACTATTATTATTCAAATTTACACACCAACCACCAAAGCCAAAGATGAGGAAATTGAAGATTTTTTT
>NW_006930858.1:1330-1896 GCF_000298275.1 Orycteropus afer afer
TGGGCAGTATACTGAATGATAAAGGAAAAATCAAAAGAAGATGGAAGAAATACATAGAGTCACTGTACCAAAAAGAATTGGCCGATGTGCATCCATTTCAGGAGGTGGCATATGATCAAGAACCAATGGTATTGAAAGAAGAAGTCAAAGCTGCACTGAAGAAATTGGTGAAGAACAAAGCTCTAGGAACTGACCTAATACTCATTGAGATGTTTCAACAAATGAATGCCGTGCTGGAGGCACTCACTGGGCTATGCCAAGAGATTTGGAAGACAGCTACCTGGCCAACTGACTGAAGAGATCCATATTTGTACCTATTCCTAAGAAATGTGATACCATGGATTGTGGAAAGTATTGAACAATATCATTAATATCACATGCAAGTAAAATCTTACTGAAGAAAATTCAGAAACAGTTGCAGCAGTATATTGACAGAGGACTTCCAGAAATGCAAGCTGGATTCAGAAGAGGATGTGGAATGAGGGATATCATTGCTGATGTCAGATGGATCCTGGCTGCAAGCAAAAAATACCAAAAAGGTGTTTACTTGTGTTTGATTGACTGTG
>NW_006930858.1:2646-4310 GCF_000298275.1 Orycteropus afer afer
ATGGTATTTTCAGTTGTCTCACATGCATGTGAGACCTGGACAATGAATAAGGAAGACCAAAAAAGAGTTGATGCTTTTGAATTGTGGTGTTGGCAAAGAATGCTGAAGGTGCCATGGACTGATAAAAGAACTAACAAATCTGTCCTGAAAAAGTGCAGCCATAATGAGTGCTCCTTGGAAGTGAGAATGGCCAGACTTCGTCTCACCTACTTTAGTCATGTTGTCAGAAGGCACCATTCCCTGGAGAAGGATGGTAAGGTGGAAGGTCGACAAAAAAGGGGAAGGCCCTCAATGAGATGGATTGACACAGTGGCTGCAACAATGGGCTCAGGTATAGCAAAGATTGTGAGAGTGGCACAGGACTGGGCAGTGTTTTGTTCTGCTGTGCATGGGGTCGCTATGAGTTGGAGATGACTTGATGGCACCTGACAACAACAATAATATACCAGAAGACAAATAACTATATCACATGTGTGTGTGTATGTCATATTGTCACTTATCCTCTGATACATATATCTGGTGGTACAATGGTTAAGCACTCAGCTGCTAACTGAAAGGTTGGTGGTTTGAATCCACCCAATGAGTCCATGGGCAAAACACATGGAGATCTGCTTGTGTAAAGATTACCTCCTAGAAAACCCTTCGGAACAGTTCCAGTCTGTCACATGGGATCACCATGAGCTGCACATGGACTTGATGGCATCCAACAACAACAAGAGATATACATATATGAAGGAGTCCTGGTGGTGCAGTGGTCAAGGGCTTCATTGCTAACAGGAGAGTCAGTGGTTCAAATACACTAGCTGATCTGCAGGAGAAAGATGTGGCAGTCTGTTGCCTTAAAGATTTACAGCCTTGGGAACCCTGTGGGCAGTTCTACTCTGTCCTAAGAGGTCGCTGTGGATTGGAATCCACTCAATGGCATTTTTTTTTTAATTTTTATTTTTGTTCTTTGCTTTTTTTGTCTCTCTCTCTCTCTCTCACACACACACACATGCATGCACACGTGTATATTGTTAGATGCCAGTGAATCAGCTCCAACTCCAACAGAACCAAATGTTGCCCATTCCTGTGCCATCTTCATGAATATAAATCAGTAGTACTTACACACAAATACCTCACACTAAACCCATTGCTGTCGAGTCCATTTGACTCACATTGACCCCATAAGACAGAGCAGATCTGCTCCATAGTGTTTCCAGGGCTATACATTTTTATGGAAGCAGACTGACACATTTTTCTTTCATGGAGCAGCTGGTGGGTTAGCCTTTCAGTTAGCAGTAGAGCACCTAACTACTGTACCAACAGGTATCCTTAGACCCAAATAGATGGTATAAATCAAGTTTCAGGTTGTACTGTTTTATTTGACAGATTCTTTAATGGTTCGTGTTTGGAACGATCTTAGAAAGTTACACCATTTATCTATTTACACATATTGGTGGTGGTGGTGGTAGTGTTAGCTTTCATGAAGTCGACCACTGAGTGGCCTTGAGTCATGATGACACCATACACAACAGAACGGAATGCTGCGCAGTCATGTGCCATGATCAGTTCTGGATTGGACCATCATGATCCATAGGATTTCCATTGGTTGACTCTACCACTGAGTCACACTGCCCTCTGTTTGCATATTAAAAAAAAATTCACTGCTGTCAAGTCAGATC
>NW_006930859.1:0-639 GCF_000298275.1 Orycteropus afer afer
GATAGGTGGACAAGCTAAACGATGAGGTATGTCTATGAAATGGGGAGTGTATCCAAGATCATATATAGGGTTGGTGGACAATGGTCCTATAAGTTCATGTAAATGATCAGAATTCCCAGGTGTATAGTAGAGCTGACAAGGGGCAAGGTTGTAGTCACTGTTTGGTCACAGCCAGCTAGCCAGAGGGACCGAGTAGTTGAACCTGTGGGCTTGGGACCATAGTCACAGGGGACATCAAACTCAATTGGCATAACATACTGTACAAAACATTGTTCCATCTCCTACTTTGGCGAGTAGTGACTGGGTTCTTAAAAGCCAGCAAGCTGCCATCTAGATACAACGATGGGTCTCTCCTTGTCAAGAAGAAAGAAGAAAACCAAAATTAATGGAAACAAACAGTCCTAGCGACTGGTACACCATCCGACCTGCAACCTATACAACTATGAGACCAGAAGAACTAGATGGTGCCCAGCTACTACTGTCATCCACTTGGAAGGGATGTAGGAGATCCTGCATAGGAGGGAGAATAATGTGAAACAATACTCAAAAACATTTGGAGGCAAAAGTAAAAAAAAAGAAGGTGTGGTCCAGGTTTGCTGGTCCAATAGAGCCTGGTGGAACCACTGAGACTATGGCCCC
>NW_006930859.1:1833-4301 GCF_000298275.1 Orycteropus afer afer
ACTTGAGGCACTTACTGATGAAGATTGAAGAATACAGTATGCAGTATGGATTACATCTCAATATAAAGAAAATAAAAATTCTCACAACTGGACCAATAAGCAGCATCACGATAAATGGAGAAAAGATTGAGGTTGTCAAAGAATTCACGTTGCTTGGTTCTACATTCGACGCCAGTGGAAGCAGCATTCAGGACATTAGACAATGTGTAGCACTGGGCAGGTCAGCCACGAAGGAACTCTTTCAAGTGCTGAGAAGCAGGGATGTCTCCTTGAGGACTAAGGTGCGCCTGGAACAAATGATGATATTTTCAATCGCCTCGTGTGCATGTGAGAGCAGGACAATGAATAAGGAAGACCAAAGAAGAGTTGATGCTTTTGAGTTGTGGTGCTGGCAAAGAATGCTGAAAGTACCATGGACTGTTAAAAACTAAAATATCTGTCCTGGAGGAAATGCAGCTGAAATGCTTTTTGGAAACGAGAATGGCCAGACTTCATCTCACCTACTTTGGTCATGTTGTCAGAAGGGACCATTCCCTGAAGAAGGATGTCATGCTTTGTAAGGTGGAGGGTCAACAAAAGAGGGGAAGGCCTTCAGTGAGATGGATTGACATGGTGGTTGTGACAATGGGCTGAAGTATAGCAAGAATCATGGAGCTGGCACAGGATTGGGTGGTGTTTCATTCTTCTGTTCATAGGGTCACTATGAGTTGGAAATGACTCAACGGTATGTAAAACAACAACAGGACAGAGAAATAGTACATTACTTTCTCCACAAGGTAGGTAGTCTACTGTGAAATTTTCTATACTTGCCATACAAAGTTATCTTTGACAAGTTGAAAAAAACTGTTGAAACTTGTGTACAATAAAGGGAGAAACTGGACATTATTTTCCAATTTTGAAAATGTATTGGCAGTTCTCTTGTCCACATGACACAATGTGTAAGTTCATATCTTGTATAACTCTTTAACCTTCATCTACTTCCAGGAGAGAATCAGTATGTAAAAGTATTTCCTACAAAGAATGAATTGGAACGTTGAGCTCCTTGTAACAGAAGATCCTTGTAACAGTTCTTTTACAAGAAGTAAAAGTGTTCATTTTTCTATCAGAAAATGTATTGCAACCTTTCCCATACTTGTGATGCAAATAGTTCTTGGATCACATGTCAATTCCTTTGTATCTCCTGTACATGAATTGGAGAATTTTCACTTTATTTTCTACTTCAGAAAATATGTTGGAAAATTTTGCATCAAAGTAACACAACATGCATTTATTAAACAATTTAACCTTTAATTGGAAAACAATGCACTTAAGTACACTATTGTATAATGTGCATTTAAGTACACTTTTGTTGTCATTGATGGGAAAGTTCCTAATATCATCTGTCAGTAAAGAAAACTGTGGATGTTCTTCAGTTCAACTACATGAAATTCAAATATTACACAAAGTTATGGAAGTATAGTTTGTTTTACACAGATGAGAAAGATGCAAATGCATTTTTTAATTGAGTTAGCAGGGTGTAGTTACTCCCATTCAGATACATATACTCAAAATAGTATTTACACACTATTGAAGTACACTTTGTTTTCTATGGATACCAAGGTTCCAAAAACTTTCAGTTAATGAGAAAACAATGTGCACTTAAGTATACTTAATGAACAATGGGCATTTAAGTACATTTTGATTGTCAGTAGTATGAAAGTACCTAAAATCTTTTGTCAGTAAGAAAACAGTGTGCCCTTCCTTTAATTTCAACTACATGAAATCCAAATAGTGCACTAAGTGATGGAAGTACACTTTGTTTTACACAGATGGAAAAGATCCACATGCATACTTTGACTGAATTAACAAAGATTAATTCCCTTTTAGAGACATGAAGTCAAAAGAGATATGCACAATATTGAAGTACACTTTGTTTTTCAAGGATGCCAAAATTCGAAATATTTTTTGTTAATGAGAAAACAATGTGCACTTAAGTACACTTAATGTGCTTGGATATTGAAGTATACTTTGGTTTTAGTGATTGGAGAGTTCCAGATATCTTCTGTCAGTAAGGAAATTGTGTGGCTTTTCTTCAATTCAGCTACATAAAATTCAAATATTACACAAAGTTATGGAAGTATACTTCGTTTTACAGAGATGGGAAAGATCCACATGCATTTTTTATTTGAGTTAACAAAGTAACTCAAATACCATGTATGTCCTTTCCAGATGCATGGAGTCAAATCGGACATGCAGGTTATTGAAGTACACATTGATTTTCAGGGGTGCCAAAATTCCAAATACTTTTGGTTAATTAGAAAACAATGTTTACTTGTTGTTGTTGTTGTTGTTAAGTGCCGTCGAGTCGTTTCCAACTCATAGCGACCCCATGCAGAGCAGAACGAAACACTGCCCGATCCCGCGCCAGCCCCACAATCCCTGCTATACTTGAGCCCATCATCGCATCCACCGTATCAATCCATCTCGTT
>NW_006930860.1:0-393 GCF_000298275.1 Orycteropus afer afer
ATATTTAAAGAGACAGCACTCTCCCAGATTCCTGTGGTGGTAGGACTTAAGAATTAAACTGAAAATCACCCTGCTACCCAGGGACTGCACGGAAGAATGTGCACAGTGGCTGGGGAACAAACAGAGAAGGCGAAAAGAAAGGTGGGCTGAGCTGTGGACTTTTGCCAGTCTGGAGGCTGCTTCCATTTTGTAGATTTAAAAAGTGGCTTGACTATTTTGGATATTCAAAGAGACAAAGCTCTTGCAGATTTCTGGGGCTTAAGAATACGTTCTGCTTTCCAGCAATCCCAAGGACACTCGGGGCCTGCAAGACTGAAATGGTACAACATTCTTCTTGTTACTACACCAAATCAAAACAAAAAAAAAAAAATGAAGAAAGCCTAAGGTTCATGT
>NW_006930860.1:2828-4272 GCF_000298275.1 Orycteropus afer afer
CAGCATTTGCCCAGAAATAAAGCACTGGATGCAAGAGGGATAGGAAAAAAGGTTGAATAGTGACAGTAAACATAGGGAGAATTGTAAAGTGTGATGTTACATGGTGAGGGTTGCAATCCATGTCACAAAAGAAAATACGTATGAATTGTTGAATGGAAAATCAATTTGTTCTGTAAACTTTAATGCAAATCACAATAAAATGAATAATAAATAAATAAATCTTTCTTTCAGGTCACAAGAATCTACTTTGAGGTCTGTTATGCAGTGCTTGAGCTATAACTCAAAAGACTTGAGTTCATCTCTCTTTTTTTTTTTCATCACTTTGTCTAACCTAAGTAGAACCAACCAGCCAGCTTCCTTACACCTCTAATTCTGAAAAAATTAAAGTATCAAATATACAATTACCCAGAACCTTGTTTCTCACAAATACCTGATATTTTGGTGGTGATATTTTTGTTTTAATATTGCCATCTCTTTCCATGTTATTTGAAAATAACAGTTTTACTTTATGTTCACTTTAATATAAATCAATTCTAGTGTTATTTTTCATCAGTGACAAGCAGCAACTAATTTAGTATGTGCTGAAGAAAAAATAAAAATATATGAAATAAAGAAATATTTTTACTACCAGAGGCAGAGTCATCAGCACTTTATGACTAGTCAGACTTGAGAAATGATTTAGAAAACTCATCCTTACAATTTTGTTTCTCTAAAGCCATACTCAGTACCAAGTACCATAGGCTGGGTTCTCTAGAGAAGAAAAGCCAGTGAAGCTTATATTTCATATTTATAGAGAAATTTATCACAAAGGAATGACTTACATGGTTATAGAGACTGGCAAGTGCCAAGTCTGTGGGTCAGGCTGGAGGCTTTTCCTGAGTCATGTAGTTGTAGAGGTTGACAAACTCAAGACCAGAAAGTCAGTCTGCAGATGTGGAGGTTAATGACCCCCAAGACTAGCAGGCAAGAGGGGAGGCTACTGGCTCAAGTCTAGAAAGCCAGAAGTCAGATGATGACTAGCCAGATGCAGTAGCCAGATAGAGCATTAAGCCAGAGAGTTTTTCCAGAATGTCCATATATATTGGACACAGGCCACACTCCCAAGGAAACTCTCTTTCAACTGATTAGCTGGCTGCTCATAGTAGATATCATCATAGAGATTATTATATCAAATCTCATTATGGGAATGGCTACATCATTACACAACTGCCAAACTATATCATAACTGTCAAATCACTGAGAATCATGGCCCTGTCAAATTGGCACACCACTTAACCATCACACTGTCTGTTCTAGGGTTTATATCTTTCACCTGTTGGGCCCTGTAGCCAATCTGTGTATAGTTCAAATACAAGGTGGAACCTCCTAAACTCATCCCAATAAAGATCAGATTGGCTGGGGCCCACTAATTAATCCTAGTAAATGTCAGCTACTAGATTGGTCT
>NW_006930861.1:0-4361 GCF_000298275.1 Orycteropus afer afer
AACAACAACAACAACAACAACATTGTGGCTATTTTGTCAGTCCATCTCAACTAGTTTATGCAGCTCCTGAACTTCTAAGCTACATAAAATTAGTCATGTAATATATATTGCAATTGTTTTAAACCTTTAAGTTTTGGAAGTAATTGTTTTTAGTGTATTAAAAGGTAGCTAACATAGGTAGAATGCTGTATAAAAAAATAGTTGTTGTTGTTAGCTGTCGAGTAGTTTCCTACTCATAGCGACCCTATGTACAGCAGAACCAAAGGCTGCCCAGTCTTGTGCTGGCTCCACGATCCTTCCTATGCTTGAGCCTACCGCTGCTGCCACTGTGTCAATCCATCTCGTGGAGAGCCTTCCCCTCTTCCGTCTACCCTTTACCTTACCAAGCATGATATCCTTCTCCAGGGAATGGTCCCCTCTGACAACATGACCAAAGTGGGTGAGACAAAGTCGCACCATTCTTGCTTCCAAAAAGAATTCTGGGTGCCCTTCCTTCAGGAGAGATTTGTTAGATCTTTTACCAGTCCATTTTACTTTCACCATTCTTCCCCAGCACCACAACTCAAAAGCAATCAACCTTTATTCAATCTTCCTTACTCATGACCCAGCTCTCACATGCATATGAGGTGATTGAAAATACCATTGCTTGAGTCAGATGCACATTAGTCCTCAAGGAGACATCTTTGCTCTTCAGCACTTGAAAGAGGTCCTCTGCAGACAATTTGCTCAGTGCTATATGTCATCTGATGTCCTGATTGCTGCTTCCATTGTCATTGATTGTAGAAACAAAGAATGTGAAGTCTTTGACAAATTCAATCATCTCTCCGTTTATCGTGATGCTGCTTATAGTTCCATTTGTGAGGAGTTTTGTTTTCTTTATAATGAGATGTAATCCATACTGCAGACTGTACTCCTCTATCTTCATCAGTAAGTGCTTCAAGTCATCCTCAGTTTCAGCAAGCAAAGTTGTGTCATCAGTGTATTGCAGGTTGTTAATGATTCTTCCTCTAATCCTGATGCTATCTTCTCCTTTATATAGTCCAGTGTCTCAGATTATTTGCTCAGCGTATAGATTGAATAAGTATGGTGAAAGGATACAACCCTGACAGACTACCTTCTTAATTCTCAACCATGCAGTGTCCCTTTGTTCTGGTCGAAAGACAGCCTGGTGATCTATGTACAGGTTCCTCATGAGTACGATCAAGTGTTCTGGAATTCCATTCTTCTCAGTGTTATCCATAATCTGTTAAGATCCACACATTAGAGTGTTTTTGCATAGTCAATAAAACACAAGTAAACATTTATTTTGGTATTTTTTGCTTTCAGCTGAGATCCATCTGACATCAGCAATAATATCCTTTGTTCCACTTCCTCTTCTGAATCCAGTTTGCATTTCTAGAAGTTCTCTGTCAATATACTGCTACAACTGTTTTTGAATTATCTTCAGTAAGATTTTACTTACATGCAATATTAATGATATTATTCAATAATTTGCACATTCTTTGAGATCACCTTTCTTTAGAATAGGTACAAATATGAATCTTGTCCAGTCAGTTGGCCAGGTAGCTGTCTTCCAAATCTCTTGGCATAACCAAATGAGTGCCTCTTGTAGGGCACCTGTTTGTTGAAACATCTCAGAGGGTATTCTGTCAACTCCTAGTGCCTTGTTCTTTGCAAATTCCTTCAGTGCAGCTTCAACTTCTTCCTTTAATACCATTGGTTCTTGATTATCTGCTACCTCCTGAAATGGATGGAGGTCAACCAGATCTTTTTGGTACATTGACCCCGTGTATTCCTTCCATCTTTTTAAATAATTCCTGCATAATTCAATATTTTGCCTAAATAAGCTTTCAATATTTCAATTTGAGGCTTAATTTTTTTTTCCTCAGTTCTTCTAGCCTGAGAAATGATGAGTGTGTTCTTCCCTTTTGGTTTTCTAACTCCAAGTCTTTACACATTTCATTATAGTACTTGACTTTGTCTGCTTGAGTTCCACTTTGAAATTTCTGTGCAGCTGTTTTATTTTGTCATTTCTTTCATTTGCTTTAGCTACTTTCCACTCATGAGCAATTTTCAGAGTCTCTTCTGACATCCATTTTGGTCTTTTTTTCCTTTCTCATATGATTAATGACTTCTTGCTTTCTTCATGGATGATGTCCTTGATGCTATCCCATAATTCTTCTTGTTTTCGGTCATCGGTATTCAATGCCTCAAATCTATTCTTTAGATGGTCTCTAAATTCAGGAGGGGTATATTCATGGTCATATTTTGGCTCTTGTGGACTTGTTTTAATTGTCTTCAACTTCAATTTGAACTTGCATATGAGCAGTTGATGGTCTGTTCCATAATCAGCTCCTGGCCTCATTTTGGCTTAAGATATTGAGCTTTTCCATCACCTCTTGCTGCAGATGTAGTCAATCTGATGCCTGTGTACTCCATCTGGCGAGGTGCATGTGTATAGCTACCATTTGTGTTGTTGAAAAAAGGTATTTGCCATGAATAAGTCCTTGGTCTTGCAAAATTCTATCATGTGATCTCCAGCATTATTTCTGTCACCATGGCCAAATTTTCCAACTACTGGTGATTCTTCTTTGTTTTCAACTTTCACATTTCAGTCACCAGTGATAATTAACACATCTTGATTGCATAGTTGGTAATTTTCATACTGCAAAAATTGATAAAAATCTTCAATTTCTTTATCTTTGGCTAGTATGTAAATTTGAATTATAGCTGTATTAACTGGTCTTCCTTGTAGGTGTATGGATATTATCCTATCACTGACAGCATTGTAGTTTAGGACAGATCTTGAAATATCCTTTGTGATGATGAATACCACACCATTCCTCTTCAAACTCTCATTCCTGGCATAGTAGACCATATGGTTGTCTGATTCAAAATGGCCAATATAGGTCCATTTCAGCTCACTATTGCCTAGGTTTTAAATCATTACGCCTTCCATTTCATATTTGACAACTTCCAATTTTCCTAGATTCATACTTCATTTATTCCATGTTCCAATTATTAATGGATGTTTGCAGCCATTTCTCCTCGAATGGAGTCATGCCTCATAAGCAAATGGAGGTTCTGAAAGCTTTACTTTATCCATATCATTCAGGCTGTTTCTACTCTGACGATTCAGCTCTTTCCCACTTGTATTTTGAGTGCCTTCCAACCTAAGGGGTTGGTCTTCCTGAATTGTATCAGATAATGTTTCAGGACTATTCATAAATTGCCCAGTAATGTATTAGACAATGTTTCTATGCTATTCTTAAGGTCTTCCCTGTCCAGTTCTTTGAGAAGTGGATGGCCTCTTCCTTCTTCCTAGTCTCTCTAAGTCTGCAAGCCATGCCAACATCTGTGCACCATGTGCAACCCTGCAGGTTTTTGAGACAATGGTGGCACAGCCTTAAGTTTCACGGCAACACAAAAGCCACCACAGTAGGACAAACCAACAGACAAGTTTGTCTCCTTTAGCTGTCCAAAACCTCTCTGACCTCCCCTTACCTGGATCCCATGGCTCTATTATCCCTGGCTTCTCCCCCACCCCTTCCTGCCTCTTGGGTGTGGGGCCTGCCTCTCTCTTTTTACCTGGATTCCCTCAGTATTCAAGTGTTTTTACACATGTGTTTTGTGCATTTGTATCCCTGTGGAAATAAGAGAAGCAGAGAAATATATTAATATTCAAAATAACACCAAGATAGCATATACTAGAAAATATGTGTGAAGAGAGCACATCCTATTTCCTGAGGAAAAATCACAGTGTGTAATATGGACTTGCAAAGAAAAAAATAGACACAATAAATTCCACTCACACAATCTTTCATGCCAAACTGTTGAACATGGACTATTGCCCACTGATGCACAGCAGGAGGAAAATTAGAGGATGTTTAACCAGGTGTCTCCAGAGCTGTTCACCATTGTTGTCAACCAAACAGCTCCTCTCAGACTGTTAGCATTAATGAATAGATGATGTCTAAAACCATATGGGATTCTGTATTTGCCTCAATTAAAATTAATTGTCCCATGAAAGATTAATGCTTATTCTGAATTTTTTCAAGTTTTTATATTACTGAGATACCAAACAATGGAACTTGCCTACATTTCATGTTTCTGTTTCAATTCCCATTTAAAAAGTAATTAATTACTGTATCTGTTTTCTTTCACTGAATTTGACTAATTGCTCATTTTTGAATCATTTAGTATTTACCTAAAAATGTACCTGAAGAATTTTCTAATACTTCTAGTAATAAATTGTAGTTGTTCTTAGTTTATTGTTTTTAGTAATTTAAATTTTACTTGGGATCATGAATAATAATTGCATAATAATATACATAACCTTAGAATAGATTGTTTTGCTTTAT
>NW_006930862.1:0-612 GCF_000298275.1 Orycteropus afer afer
CATTTCCTTTGTTGCTGTTGTTTTAGTATATGCTGAATATTTGTACTTGTCCTCTTTTTTATTGTGATGTGAAGGTTTATCATTTTTCTTTGAGGCTACCCTATGATTTATAATTTTCTCCCCAAGTTTAGAACAGTCCATTCTATCTTGCAACTCTCTTAATTTCCTCACCATTTAGACATTCTGTAACTACACAGTGTTTTCCCTCTTTTTGTTTACAGTTGTCCTCACTTGCCAGTTGATTTCTCTTGTTCCCTGTTTACAATCTTGTAAGCTCATTTTACTTTGGCTATGTCTATAGCTGTGGTTTCTAGGTTATGTCATCTTGTGTATCAAAGGTCAGTTGTTATTTGCTACTTTTGGTTCTCTGTTCAAAGGACTCTCTTCAGCATCTCTTGTAAGGTTGGTCTGGTTTTAATAAATTCTCTTAGTTTCTGCTTATCTGGAAGTCTCCTAATTTCACCATCATATGTGAGGGACAATTTTGCCAGGTATATAATTCTTGGTTGAAAATTTTTCTCTTTTAGCTCTTATATATACCATCCCTTTGCCTTCTCACTTGCATGGTTTCTGCTGAGAAATCAGGCTTATTCTTACTGGATGTCCTTTGTA
>NW_006930862.1:3017-4472 GCF_000298275.1 Orycteropus afer afer
ACTCAGCATAATGTCCCCCAAGTTCATCCAAGTTATGCGGTGTGTCTCAGATTCTACATTATTCTTTAGTGTTGAATAGAATTCTATTGTGTGTATGTACCACAGTTTGGTTATCCATTCTTCTGTTGATGGGTGCTTAGGTTGTTTCCATCCTTTGTTATTATAAATAGTGCTGTGATGAATATGGGTGTGCATATATTTGTTCTTGTCCTGGCTCTCACTTGTTTTGGACATATACCTGTTAATGGTATTGCTGGATCAAATGGCATTTCTAATTCCAGTTTTTTAAGGAATCACCATACTGCTTTCCACAGTGGTTGTGTTGTCTTACAGTCTCACCAGCACTGTAAGAGAGTACCAATCTCTCCACATCCTTGCCAGCATTTGTTATTTTCTGTCTTATTGAACTTTGCTGTTAGTGCTGGGGTGAAATGGTATCTCAATGTTGTTTTGATTTTCATCTCCCTAATGGCTAATGATTGCGAACATTTCTTCATTTGTTTGTTGGCAGCCTGGATATCATTTTTGGTGAAGTTTCTATTCAGGTCTTCTGCTCATTTTTTAATTGGATTGTTTGTCTTTTTGCTGTTGAGATGTTGGAATTTCTAATATAAATTGTTATTGATCTTTTCTAAAACAATTTATCCATAAAATTTCAAAACCCTGTAAAACATGTGTACTTGAATCCAATAACAATTCCATTATAGCTAATTTGTGCTATAAATATAAATAAATTTAATAGTTCAAACTATTATACATATATATCATATGTATTATTTATAATAGCAAAATATGAAAGCTAACTGACTATCCATATAATAGGAGAATGATTAAATAATTTTTGCACAAAAACTCAATGGAATGTGATACAACTATTTCAAATTATGATTAAAACCAAAAAACCAAACTCACTGTTGTTGAGTCGATTTGACTCGTAGCAACTCCTCTGTGTGTTTCTGAGGAGGTATCACTATGGAAGTAGATTGCCCAGACTTCCTTCTGAGGAGTGGCTGGTGGGTTTGAACTGCCAGCCTTCTGGTTAGCAGTCAAATGCCTTAGGCACTAAGCCCCCAGAGCTCCCAAAACTAGGAAGTCTAATTATAGTTGGGATTGTTCTTAATAATAATTATCCCAACATGGCATTATAAGAAAAAGAATGAACACAAAAGCTGCAAACACACATTCTTTTTGTTTAACTCCCATAGCTTTGTCCATGCCTACCCCTTGTTGTTGTTAGGTGCTATTGCATTGGTTCTGACCTTTTGTACAACAGAAGGAAACATTGTCTGATCCTGCTCCATCCTCACTATCATTCCTTTGTTTGAGCTCATTCTTGCAGCCACTGTGTCTATCCATCTCATTGAGGGTATTCATCGTTTTCACTAACCCTCTTCTTTACCAGGCATAATGTCTTTCTCCAGGGACTGATCCCTCCTGATAACATGTACAAAGTAA
>NW_006930863.1:0-1847 GCF_000298275.1 Orycteropus afer afer
TATCAGTAATAACAAACATTAATCTATGGGTAGATACATAGGTAGACAGGCTGAATGATCAGGTATGTCTGGGCAAAAGGGATTATAGCCATGACCATATATAAGGTTGGCAGATGATATTTCTGCAAACGTGTTTGTATGTGCTGAGACAATGTCCATATAAATAGAACCAATAGGGGGTAAAGTTATGATAACTTATTAGCCACAGCCAACCATCCTGAGGGAGTGAGTTGTGGGACCTGTGGGCTTGAGACCATGGTCTTGATGAACATCAAATTCAACTGACATAACATACTACATAAATACATTGTTCTACATCCAACTTTGGTGAGTAGCGACTGCAGTGTTAAAAGTTGTAAGCGGCCATCTAGATGCAACAATGGGTTTCTCCTTGTCCAGAACAAAGAAGAATGAAGAAAACCAAAGACACATGGAAACAATTAGTCCAAGGAACTAGTGGACCATGTGACCCTAGCCTATATGACCATGAGAACTAGATGGTGCTTGGCTATCACTGTCAACCACTCGGAAAGGGATCAGTGCTGGAGATCCTGGGTACAGTGGGAGAACAATGTGGGACAAAACTCAAAATAATGAAAAAGACCAGGTTTACCGGTCTGATAGAACCTGGTGAGATCCCAGAGACTATGGTCCCTAGTCACCCTTCAGACCTAGAATTAAACTCACTTCCATGGTTTTCAGCCAAGCAATAGATAGGCATATAGGGTAAACATTTACATCATGTAAATACACTCTTTAGAACTATCAATCATGGGAGAACAGAAGGGCAGTGTTTGCACAGGGAGATAGCTCAGAGGGCAGGAATGCATAGGAAAGGAGGACACAGGGAAAAGGTAACTACAGGGAGGAAGTGGGAAGAGGGCTGTTACATTGTAGGGAATTGCAATCAATGTCATGAAACAAAAAGAGTATGAACCGCTGTATGGAAAATGAATTTGCTCCAAAAACTTTCACCCAAATTATCATCATCATCATCATCATGAGGCTAAGATATAAAGATCAATACCCATGGAAGCAGCAATCAAGAAATCAAATGACGTATTGCATTGGGCAAATCTGCTGCAAAAGACTCTTTAAACTGTTTAAAAGCAAAGATGTAACTTTGAGGACTAAGGTGCACCCTACCCAAGCCATGATATTTTCAGTCACCTCATGTGCATGCAAAAGCTGGACAATGAATAAGAAAGACTGGAAAAGAAATGATGCCTTTAAATTATGATCTTGGTGAAGAATATTGAATATACCATGAACTGCCAGAAAATGAGCAAATCTATCTTGGAAGAAAGAAGTACAGCCAGAATGCTCATTAGGAGAGAGGATGGCAATATTTCATCTCACATAGAAGAAGACATCACGCTTGGTAAAGTAGAGGGTCAGTGAAAAAGAGGAAGATCTTCAATGAGATAGATTGACACAGTGGCTGCAATAATGGGCTCAAACATAATAATGTTTGTGAGGATGGTGCAGGACTGAATAGTGTTTCTTTCTTGTTGTACATAGGGTCACTGTGAGTTGGAACTAACTCTATGGCACCTAACAGCAATATATAAAGAGTTCCTAAAAAATCACTAAGAAGTACAACAACCCGACAGAACGTGGGCAGAGAACGTGCACAGGAAGTTCCCAGAAAATAAAGAAATACCATTGTCTTGAAATCTATGAAAAGATGCTCAAGCTCGCTCATAATAAGAGAAATGAACATTTTAATTACTCCAATTGGCAAACATCCAACAGCTTGACAATCTAGTTAGACTGTGGATAAACCGATGTACTTGTTGTTGTTATATGCCATCAAGTCAGACCTGACTCATAGTGACCCCTCCTTG